>NC_134689.1:316914742-317112242 GCF_050947455.1 Rhinoderma darwinii
TTTGCAACCCCTATCTGCTATTGCAGCAGATCGGCGCTGCAATGTAGATTACAGTAACGTTTTTATTTTTAAAAAACGAGCATTTTTGGCCAAGTTATGACCATTTTCGTATTTATGCAAATGAGGCTTGCAAAAGTACAACTGGGCGTGTTGAAAAGTAAAAGTACAACTGGGCGTGTATTATGTGCGTACATCGGGGCGTGTTTACTACTATTACTAGCTGGGCGTTGTGTATAGAAGTGTCATCCACTTCTCTTCAGAACGCCCAGCTTCTGGCAGTGCAGCACTGTGACGTCACTCACAGGTCCTGCATCGTGTCGGCACCAGAGGCTACAGATGATTCTGCAGCAGCATCGGCGTTTGCAGGTAAGTCGATGTAGCTACTTACCTGCAAATGCTGATGCTGCTGCAGAATCAAGTGTAGTCTCTGGTGCCGACACGATGCAGGACCTGTGAGTGACGTCACAGTGCTGCACGGCCAGAAGCTGGGCGTTGTGAAGAGAAGTGGATGACACTTCTATACACAACGCCCAGCTAGTAATAGTAGTAAACACGCCCCGATGTACGCACATAATACACGCCCAGTTGTACTTTTACTTTTCAACATGCCCAGTTGTACTTTTGCAAGCCTCATTTGCATAAATACGAAAATGGTCATAACTTGGCCAAAAATGCTCGTTTTTTAAAAATAAAAACGTTACTGTAATCTACATTGCAGCGCCTATCTGCTGCAATAGCAGATAGGGGCTGCAAAATCTGGTGACAGAGCCTCTTTAATGTATACTTTTTCACTGGACTCCGCGGCATAGTCTACATCGGCATTTCGAGAATAAATTGTAATTGACTTTTTATGTTTTTAGATAACTGGATTTAATATAAATGTTATTTCCAGCCAATGTGTGCTACAGCTATTCCTTTTTATTATAATTCATTAGATTGAGTTCACACGTAGTGGATTTGTTATGGTTTTTCAGTTTGGATTTCATACTGAAAATCCATGACAATTTTGTTGCGGAACTTTTGTTGATTGCCACAAAGTCGACTGGGCTATTGATTCAGTTGGAAAAACGGAAACCTGCCGGAACAGTGACTAACGGAAACCATTAGAAATGTTTCTGTCACCATTGATATCAATGGTGACTGAAACGGAAGCTGTGGTTTCAGTTTGACTTTCCGTTGCAGGGTTCACCCGACGGAAACCTCAGACGAAACCCCGGAACGGAAAGCCAATGCTGATGTGAACAGGCCCTAAGGAATTTTTTTATGTGGCCCTGATGGCGGTGTCTGATGCCAATTTCAAGTTTGTTGCCATTGATGTTAGCACCTATTGCATTACTGGTGACTCCCAGGTGGTACTATCCTCACAATTCAGGCAGCAAACATCGCAAGATCAGGCGACACTTCCAGCTTCCAGACCTTTTGCGGCTGCCACACAACCAGTCCCCTTGGTTATGGTATTTTTTTATGTCCAATCTGCTACACCTATACCCACAGTAACATCAACATATGTCTCACAGGAACAATCAGTGATATGGGCTAGGTCACCAGCAGTGTGAATTTTAACCTCCCCAGTAATGAAATAGAAACTCCACCATACATTTGAAACAAATAGAAAAAGGAGTCATATACTATCTTGATTTTAAATGCCACAGGCATAGAAAAAGTAGAACCTTTATTGGACAATACAAAATACAAATAGTTAAAATCGAGACCTCAAATCAAACAACTGTATATGCGTTGCACATAGGACAAAAGAGCACATAGCTATCAAAAAGAGTGGGCTCTAAAAGACGGCTAAAAAGCCATATCTGAAGTAGCCAAACAAATGACAAGATTCTATGTCAAACAGCGGATATACAAAGTTACATAACACAGTAAAATATAATATATAACACAGACAGAGTAAATGCCGTGCTGATGTCTGTGGACAAAAAGGTGAACTGTAACATTGCTGTATAGTGTTCTGACACTCACATCTATAAGGCGCCCGTACGTATACTTGGCGTCTCCAAATCTCAAAGGGGACTGAATTTGGAGTGCTGTCTTCTGTATTGGATTTCGTTGGTTATTTGGGACACTGGTCGTGTGTCTCAACAGGAACTTGCACAACACTTGATGAACGGTGATGCTTTTGCTTTGCTTTTATATATATATATATATATATATATATATATATATATGTGTGTATAGATATATATTTACTTATTTTTTTGTAGATAATGCCCCCCAAAAAAATAAAATAAATTGTACTCACCTATCCCCGTTCCCGCGATGGCCAGAGCTGCTCCACAGCCTGCTCAGCAGCATATGAGACACCGAGTTGGGACCCTTGCGTAGGCTGGCGTGATACAGTGATGTCATTGCGCCGGCCTGCGCAGCGATCCTGTCCCAGTGCCTTATAGGCTGCAGGCCTTACGTGGCCTGTAGTCTAGTGAATGGGAGAGCAGGGAGCTAGCTCCCTGCCCCGCCATAGTATTCAATTGTATCTGCGTCTTAAGGACACAGATACAATTGCATGTGGCAGTGGGGGTCCACATGTTAGGTGCCGGGCAGCACAAACCCCCTCTCATGTGCCCGATAGCAGACATAGGTCCTGTAGCAGCCACTATGACTACTATAGCGGTAGTTCCGCCACTGACCTTAACCTAAACTCTACTGACACTACTCTATAAAGACCCCCGTCTCTATATCCGTGTTGGGTCCAAGCCTAGCAGTAAGATATAATATAGGATACACACATTGTGCATTGTGACTGTCTATACAATCACAGGCTGCACAGAATTCACAGGCTGCATTTGGTTGTCAATTGTAGATATAGAATAAATCTAAATACTGATTAGAACTTTACAAGCTCACATTTCATCCATTTAGTCCTGTTTAGAATAGAATAATTGATATTCACATTTTTTGTATGCATTCTCTTGAGGAATAAATATATCTTATTTCCCATTTATTTATCAGCTTCAGATTTCAAACACCATGTATCAAATTAATTTAAAATAGCCCAAGCTTTCATGTCCTTAGATTTTTCTTAGACACTAAACCAGTCCATTAGTTTTGCTAAATTATGTTCCAAGCCAGTGTAAAACAGTTAGACAAAGGATAACATTGCATAACATTGCAACTTTAAAGGTTTTAATAGCATTCTATGGATGAGCATTACACTGGTCCTGAGTGACATGATGCCACCAGCACTTTAAATGGGTTATCTCATCATGACAAGCTCTTTCCAGATGTCCTTTTAGGCATCTGGAAAGTTCCATAGTTTTCACTTGTCTTACAATAAAGGATCCCCTTCTATTTTGGTGTAGAAACGTAGAAGATGCCCCCTTGCTATAGTTACATTCATGGGTATAAATAGATCCTGAGTTAGATCTATTGATCTCTGTATTGACCTTTGATATATTTATTCAAAGTTATTAGGTAACCCCTCAGCCGTCTTTTTTCTAAACTAAATAATCCTAATTTTGATAATCTTTCTGGGTACTGGAGTCCATCCATTGTTTTTATGACTTTGGTTGCCCACCTTTGAATCCGCTCAAGTGCTACTATTTATTTTCTGTGCACCGATGCCCAAAATGGTACACAATGTGACATGTGCGGTCTGACTAGTGATTTATAAAGTGTTAGAAGGTGTTGTCTTTATGACACAACCAATTTAAGGTTAGTCCAATATAGTGAAAAGTCACTCCCATAAGAAGTAAAAGCATGACATGACAGCAATAAAACATAATTTGTAACTACGTTCCTTTATTTCTTATAGGAAAAACATAAGGAAAACAACAGAATTTTGTTGCCCTAATTCCAAAAGAAAAATATTGTAAAATTCCTGCTCACGTAGTCATGGAAGCCTTTAACTTTTTACTGAAAATACTTGGACACCTACCTTCCCAATAATAGGCTACTGTCTTGAGAGACACAATATTTTGTAGGGAAAGTGTGTTCAATTACAACTCAGACATCTGCTAGATGTCTTTATGGTCGGTACAACTACATGACGCTCCATGAAATTGTGATATGTGCTGATCTGCCAAGGAGAGGGTACTCTATGTGAAAGTGAGGTAGGGCTTAATTCAGTGGTGTAACTACCGCGGCAGTGGCTCCGTGGGTCCGTGGCTTGAGGGGGCCCGTGCTGCCAGGCGACACGCCCCACCATATGCCCGGTGGCGCCGCTAGCAGCCGTTATGGCTGCTACAGCGGTAGCGCCACTACTACGGGGCCCCCGCCGCTGAGCCTCCAACAAGTATGGGCCGGGCGACACAGGCCCTATCATGCTCGTAGGCGTTGCTAGCGATAGCCACCCCATCTTGCAGTAATTGTACCTGCGTCTATAGCACACAGGTACAAATACATGCATTAGCGCTGGCATGTTCCGCCTTACAATGATGATGATTGGCGGACCAAAATGACTTGCCCCGCCATTCAGCGCCTTTCAACGCCGCTAGCGGCGTGATGACATTATCGCGACGCTTCCGTGCTTGAAAGGCGCTGATTGACGGGGCAAGTAATTCTGCCCTGGCGTTGTTCAGCTCCAGCAGACCTGCCCTGAAGAGAGCAGGTCTGCATTGCCATCGGATGGCGCGGGAACAGGATAATGTGAGTATGTAAAGTTTTTTTTTTTTTTCCTAATAAAACTGTGAGTGGCATTATCTACAGTGGGGGCTCTATCTACAGGGTGGGGTTGTCTATATTGGGAATGTGGGCCACTATATAGGGGGCTCTATATGTGGGGCACTATCTACAGGGGAGTCTATATGTGGGGATGTGGAGCACTATCTACAGGGGGAGTCTATATATGGGGATGTGGGCCACTATATACAAGGGGGTCCATATGTGGGCCACTATATACAGGGGGGTCTATATGTGGGTCATTATATACAGGGGGGTCTATATGTGGAGATGTGGGCCACTATATATAGGGGGGTCTATATGTGGGGATGTGGGCCACTATCTACAGGTGGGTCTATATGTGGGGATGTGGGACACTATATACAGGGGGGTCTATATGTGGGGATGTGGGCCAATATCTACAGGGGGGTCTATATGTAGGGATATGGGGCACTATCTACAGGGGGGTCTATATGTGGTGCACTATATACAGGGGGAGCTATATGTGAGACACTATACAGGGGTGGGCTATATGTACAACACTATCTATAGGGGAGCTATTTTTATGGCAATTTATATAGGGGTGGGCTATATGTGGGACACTATATACAGGGGTGGGTTACCTGTGGGGCACTAGCTACAGGGCGGCTATATGTAGGGCACTATCTACAGGGGTGGGCTATATGTGGGACACTATACACAGGGGGAGCTATATGTGAGACACTATCTACAGAGGTGGGCTATATGTGGAGAACTATCTATAGGGGAAGCTATATGTAGGGCATCACGGTGGCTCAGTGGTTAGCACTATTGCCTGGAGTCCATATGTGGGCAATATCTACAGAGGGTTGTATGTGGGACACTATCTACAGGGGCTTCTATGTAGGGCACTATCTACAGAAACTCTATGAGGGTCACTATCTACAGGGGGCTATGAGGGCACTATCTACAGAGGCTCTATGGGGTACAGGGGGCTATGGGGGCACTATCTACAGGGGGCATGGTGTGTGTGTGGGATACAGTGTATGGCACTATTATAGTTAGAGGTGCAGTGTATGGCACTTTATTATATTTAGAGGTGTTGAGAATTTTAACTTCGTTTATAGGTGCAGAAATGTTTGAAAAGTGAGAACTGAAGACATCTGAGTGGAAAACTGCAGAAATGGATCGTGGCTGGGAGAAATCCATCATAGATGTCTGGACCAGAGGGAGAAGAAAAGAACTAGAATCTGAGATGTCACCGGTGAGTCACTTAATGTAAATGTTTATTCTGCATCTAATCAGTAATGTAGTCACTGTATGATCAGCAGCGAGATGATGGTGGTATGATTTTTTTTTGTGAAACAACATCTCCCACCATATCCTCACCATTGTTCGGGCCATGCTGGGAGCTGTAGTTTTATGTCGTACAAACTTTTATGGCAGGGGCTGCACTAAATTGAGCTGTATTTGTTCTGGTATTGTATATATGTACTGATCTTGGTTCTGATGCTATATGTAAGTACTGAGCTTGGTTCTGGTGTTGTATATATGTACTGATCTTGGTTCTGATTCTGTATGTAAGTACTGAGCTTTGTTCTGGTGCTGTATAAACATATGAGATTGGTTTTGGTGCGGTATATATGTAATGAGCTTGGTTCTGGGGATGTATATATGTACTGGGCTTGGTTCTGGGCAGTGGTGTAACTACCGCCGTAGCAGCAGTAGCGGCTGCTACGGGGCCCGCGGCATGAGGGAGCCCGTGTCGCCCGCTGGCACGGGCCCCCACCATGGCCGGAGGCTTCGCTATGGCTATGGCTTCGCTATGGCTTTGCTATGGCTGCTACAGCGGGACGCCACTGAACACTACGGCAGAGCAGGGAGGTATCTCCCCGCTCTGCCATTAACTGGTTCCCGACCGCTGGCTGTATTTTTACGGCCAGCGGTCAGGGTCCTTAAAACCCGAGCCATAGACTTTCTACGGCTCGGGTTTTATCTTGCTGCCCGCGCGATCGGGCAGCTGAATGTCGGGTCTCCGGCTGTCAGTGACTGCCGGGGACCCTGAGGAGAAGATAGAAGCAGCTTTCGCTGCTTCTGTCTTCTCTGATCACTTGTACACAGCGCTCAATGCGCGCTGTGTACAGGAATAGAGACAGCAGCAGCGGCGCTGTCTCTATTCCTCCCGGTGATCATGTGGCAGACTGCTGCTCGGTCTTACTAGACCCAGCACAGCTCTATTAGTGACAATAGTCACTATGAGAGGGCTGATTTCCCCTGTAACTGGGGCTGCTGTGCAGCTCCAGTTACAGTGGAAACACGTGGTGTAAAAGAAAGAAAAAAAAATATATAAAGTTCCCCAAAGGTCTTCTTTGACCTTTGAGGGACAGACCATAGTAATGAAAAAATAGTAAAGTAAAGTGCAAAAAAAATGTAAATAATACACATAAAATACCCACCCCAAAAAAAAAACGTTCCCCCCCGCCAAACATTGTTGTAACGCTAGCGCTGACCCAATTACCCTAATATAGACATGTAATATATAAAAATTTACGGTAGACAATGGCGATCACAAATAAAAGGTCTATTTTAGGGTAAAACTATGTTATTACCAAAAACAAATAGCTCAAACGTAAAAAAGCTTATTTTTTTACTATTATTTTCAAACTTTATGAATAGAAATTCTAAAATAGCAAAAAAGGTGTGTATAAAAACGATAAAAAATGAAACCTGCATTGTCTACGGAAAAAACTTAGCAAAAATCACGTCGTTAGCGCAACAAATAAAAAAGTTATAGCCATTTAACTAACACGTGCTAAAAATGGCTAAACGGTGTCTGGTCCTGAAGGCGCAAAATAGAGCAAAAGTCATGTATCCCCTCTCCACAGGATCTCCACAGGATAAGGGATACATGTGTGATCGCTGGCATTGATAGGGAGAACGGGGGACTGAAAGTCCCCTGAAGTTCTCCATCACAAACCTCGGACTTCCGGGGTCTGTGTCGGCAGCTCCGTAGAAATGAATGGAGCGCCGGTTGTGCTTGTGCGCATGCGTGACCAGCGCTCCTTTCATTTTTATTGAGCTGCGCAGACGCCGGACTCACAGGTTAGTAATGGAGAACTTCAGGGGACTTTCAGTCCCCCGTTCTCCCTATCGCTGCCAGCGATCACACATGTATCCCTTATCCTGTGGAGATCCTGTGGAGAGGGGATACATGTCTTTTGTAGGACACACTGTAGGTCGCATTTTTGTTGGGAGGGGGGACGCTGTATGGCGTTCCCTACAGGGGGGGGTGGCTGTATGGCGTTCTCTACAGGGGGGAGCTGTATGGCGTTCTCTACAGGGGGGGCTGTATGGCGTTCCCTACAGGGGGAGCTGTATGGCATTCTCTACAGGGGGGGCTGTATGGCGTTCTCTGCAGGGGGCTGTATGGCGTTATCTACAGGGGGGCTGTATGGCGTTATCTACAGGGGGCTGTATGGCGTACTCTACAGGGGGATGTATGGCGCTATCTACAGAGGGGGGGCTGTATGGCGTTATCTACAGGGGGGGCTGTAAAAAAGGCACTATCTACAAGGGGGGTGGGGTTGTGTGACACCCAGGGGAGGGGGAGCCCCAGTCAAAAGTTTGCTATGGGGCCCAGTCTTTCCTAGTTACGCCCCGTTCTGGGGATGTATTTATTTGCTGAGCTTGGTTCTGGTATTGTATATATGTACTGATCTTGGTTCTAGTGCTGTATTTATGTACTGAGGCTGTTCTGGTGCTGTATATATGTACTCAGCTTGGTTCTGGTGCTGTATATATGTACTGAGCTTGGTTCTAGTGCTGTATTTATGTACTGAGCTTGGTTGTGGTACTGTATATATGTCAGAGCTTGGTTCTGGATCTGTAATTATATAGGGTATATTTATAATACCAAAATTGAAAAGCAGATGGAATTTTTCTCAATTCATCGTATATTTCATTGGAACCTGTCTGGTAGTTTTAACCCCTTGAACCGCCACCATGCGGTAATACATGACCTGACAATATTTCCAAACATTCCCTTGTATGTTTTTTTCAGATGCAGCAAAATCTTTAAAATCCACTTTTAAAACGGTGCACACTATATGCTAATTACTCATTAAAGGGTCATGGGGCGGTGCCGCTATCCTGAAGAGTCATATAGTCCTGCATCCAAACCCACCTTTCCTTGTGTGAGTGACATCTCCCTGGCTGATACAACTTTCTCAGAGGCGCCATTGCCTTGTGCCACTATACACAAGGGAGAGGGCTGTGTGGCACTATACACCAAGGGGAGCTGTGTGGCCCTATACAAAAGGGGGAGCTGTGTGACACTATACATATGGGGGAACTGTATGGTACTATTTACAAGGGGGAAGGCTGTGGCTCTATCTACAGGGGGCTGAGTGTGGCACAATCTACAGGGGTCTGTATGTGGCACTATCTACTAAGGAGGGGCTGTGCTGCACTATCTACTAAGGGGGGGCTGTTTGGCACTATATACAGTGGGAGCTGTATAGCGCTATATATAGTGGGGGCTTTATGGCGATATCTACAGGGGGCTGTATGGCACTATCTACAAGGGGGAGGTGGGGGTACTATCTACAAATGGAGTGTGACACTGTCTATAGGCGAGGCTATATAGCACTGTCTACAGGGGGGCTGTATGGCACATTCTACAGGGGGCACTATTTATAAGGGGGGACGGCTTGTGGCACCTGAGTGGGGGGCCCGGTCAAGAGTTTGCTATAGGGCCCAGTCTTTCCTAGTTACGCCCCTGGCTTAATTTTCATATGTAAAACTCACACTGGATATCAGGAAATCCTTTACCCTAAGATCAGTGGCATAACTACCACTATAGCAGCCGTAGCGCGGCCCGCTGCATGAGGGGGCCCGTGCCACCAGCCGGAACGCCCCCCCCCCCATGGCCGGAGGCTCCGCTAGCAGCCGCCATGGCTGCTACAGCGCGATGCCACTGAAGGGGTTGTTCCTACAAAAGACATGCATCCACATCCTATCCACAGGATAAGGAGAACGTGGGACCGAAAGTCCTCCGAAGTTCTCCATGACAAACCTTGGACTTCCAGGGTCTGTCGACAGCTCCATTGAAATGACTTGTGCACAGGTCGCGCTTGTGCGCATGCGTGACCAGCGCTCCTTTCATTTTTATTGAACTGTGCAGACCCTGGAAGTCCGAGGTTTGTTATGGAGAACTTCGGGGGACTTTCGGTCCACTGTTCTCCTTATCGCTGCCAGCCGTCACACATGTATCCCCTATCCTGTGGATAGGGGATACATCTCTTTTGTAGCACAAACTAAGGGCCGTTTTTTTTGGGGGGTGGGGCGTCTATATGGCGTTATCTACAGGGGGGCTGTATGGTGTTATTTACAGGAGGGCTGTATAGCATAATCTACAGGGGGGATGTATGGTGTTATCTACAGGGGGGGCTGTATGGTGTTATCTACATGGGGGGCTGTATAGCGTAATCTACAGGGGGGCTGTATGGCGTAATCTACAGGGGGGTCTGTATGGTGTAATCTACAGTGGGGTCTGTATGGCGTTATCTACAGGGGGGTTGTATGGCGTTATCTACAGGGGGGTTGTATGGCGTTATCTACATGGGGGGCTGTATGGCGTTATCTACAGGGGGTGCTGTATGGTGTTATCTACAGGGGGGTTATATGGCGTTATCTACAGGGGGTTGTATGGTGTTATCTACAGGGAGCTGTATGGCGTTATCTACATGGGGGCTGTATGACATTATCTACAGGGGGCTGTATGGTGTTATCTACAGGGGGATGTGTATGGCGCTATCGACAGTGGGCTGTAATGTGCTATTTATAGGGGGGCGCTGTGTGGCAGAATCTATAGGGAGATACTATCTACAAGGGGGGTTGTGTGATACCCAGGTGAGGGGGGCCCCCACTCAAAAGTTTGCTATGGGGCAGAGTCTTTCCTAGTTGCGCCCCTGCCTAAGATGTAGATGATGTCTTTACATTTCTCCAGATTGACTTTGACTTTTCAGGCACTGCAGGGGTTATTAGCATCAGAATTCGTTACAAGTCAGACTCATATGCTATTTTCATAGATCCTGTTCTCAGTTTCCGCTGTTTCTCCATGAAATCTATTTATTACTTATTTTTCTTGGCTGTCTATCTTTCTATTTTTCCTATTATTAGTTCCTTCTTTCTGTATCATGGCTACAGTCCTGCATGTCCCCCTCAAGGATTGTGGAGTTTTAGAGTTCTGTTACTTTGTCACCCAGCTGTTTTCCTTCAACTACCTTTAACCATTCTAGCAAACATTTCTGTAGAAACATTTATGAAGATGTAATCAGAGAATCCAAAAATCCAACTGCTTGTGTGCAAAACTGATTTTATTTCATGTAGTTAAGAAAAGTAATATTCTGCTAGGAGGCAATAAACACATAATACCTTTAGATTGCTCTACAGTATAGTTTTCTCCTTTAGTTTAATTGTTGGGTAGATGTGTAAAGGCCCTATTACACGGGACAATGATAGCGCAAACAAGTGTTCATATGAAAACATACGTGTGAACAGGGCAAAGATCAGAGAGACACAAACAGGGAGATGTGGTGCCGACATGATGGAAATGCATGCGGATGAACGATCGGAGTAATGACCGCTCGTCCCTATACATAAACAATCTTTGTTTATGTATAGGGACAAACTAAAGCCAATTGTTATGGCAGGTGTGTGGACCCACTGGGCCCTACTGCCGTTGTGGGATAGCAGCTGGCCAAGAGGATACCAAGTCAATGTCTATAGTTCGAATAAGGGTACCTGTGGTAATTCAGACAGTAGCGATGGTTAGGACCGGATGGGACCTTGGCAGCAGGCAGACACAGCAGGCGTAGTATCCAGCACAACACGACTCCAACTTTCTATTGCACAGGAACAAGGTAGCACAGGATACAGGATACAAGTAGCAGGTACGGAAACACTGGGAACTGGAAAACACTAAGGAACCATTTTCAAAGACCAACACGGCTAAACACAACAACGCTCAGGCAATTAAAGAAGGGGTAGGGCCCTTTCTTATGGTTCAGCGTGATCATGGACTAATTTGACACACTTTTCACCTATTGGACACAGCAGAGTGAGGTGGAAGTGAGCGCTGGCGTCTCCTGAGGAGGAGATTTAGGCCAGCGGTCTCTGATCCATGGCTGCGGCCATCAGGGAGTGAGTAATCCCGACCGTCCGCGGCCATGGGTGTCACACCAATCAACGAGCTGTCTCGTTGATTCGCGCTCGTTTACACGGCCCACGTAGGGACGTGTAATAGGATCCTTAGACTTTGTTAACACTAGTGTTATGGCCTTTATTTAAAGCCATGATGCTGTGACAGATTTGTTTAATGATGAATGCAAATGGGGACTAGCGGACATAACTGACTTATAATGAGGTCCATTATGGTAACGTTGAGATACCCTTCATTATAACGACAAGAATAGTGCTGCAATCTCCACTATTCTTGCCATCAAAGTGATTGAATCCACAATGGAAACCCCAACAGAGGCTCATGGTGCATATGTGAACAAAGCCTTAGTACATTTTTGCTTTACAATTTATATATTTTTATGTTTACTGCTTGGTAGTCACTGCAGAATATGCTGTTACTGCATAAGTAAATATTATAATGCAGATTAATAATATTATGTGACCATAAACTTTGTAACTGAATAAATTCCAATCAGGAAAGAAAACACTTCATTATCATGCATTGTACATTTACCCTTTGAGTCAACATGGACTCAACATTGAATCATAGATCACTTAGGGTTGACCACTAAACCACTGGGGGCATGCACTTATGTTGTTAGATTGCTAGTTAATGTATACTGGATATCATTGGGTTCCCAATGAATGGGCCAAGCATCTCGGAGTCATCAGTGAGTTACAACTAAACCACTAGATCGTCAGTATCTGAAAAACTGTGCTATTGGGTCATCAGTCACATCATAATGTCACATTAAGGCTACATTCAGATGAGCGTGGTCATTTATCGTCTGCAAAACACTCCGCGTTTTATGCACGTAAGTATCCCCGTGCTAGCTCCGTATGTCCGTGTTTAGCGCACGTATGTCATCTCTATGCAATGTAACGGATGCAAAATAAAATGGAATGATGACTTTTGTCACAATTTTGTCCCAACCCTCAGAAAACACCCACAGGAAGGTCACATGATCGCTAGGCTCCATTTTCCATTGCTTTTTCAGCGTAGAGAGCTTTGTCTGATTCCTTTGCTTTGTCAGTTTGGTTTTTGACTACTTTTTGGCTTGTGAACATGTCATCCAGACCCACGGACCATGTTCTTCTGTTGTGGCTTATCTCTCGGACATATGGAGAGCGACACCTGATGGTGGAGGAAGAACCTAGGAGAAGGAGGCTTTGGGTTCATCCCATTGTCTCCCAACGTGCTTCCAAAGGGCCCTTCCACACCCTGTATGAGGATCTGCGGCTGGACCCGGCAAATTTTTATTCTTTCTGTCAGATGTCAGACCCTACATTTGACCGTCTGCTGGTGGAGATGCATCCTGGACTAACATTCCGGAACACAAACATGCGACGCAGCATTTCACCGGAGGAACGACTTGTTACCCTGAGGTAAGAATACATGCTGTCTGCTTTTTAAAAAAAAATTGCCCTGTCAGCCTGAGACAGCTAGCACTATGGTAAATGGCCTTACCCAATTCTCCCGTGATTCCCTAAGGGTATGTGCACACGATAGCAGGCATTTACGTGTGAAAAGACAGACTGTTTTCAAGAGAAAACAGCTGCCTCGTTTCACGCGTAAATGCTCCTCCTTGTAATATACGAGGTGTCTGTGACGCTCGTAAATCTTGAGCTGCTCTTCATTGAGTTCAATGAAGAACAGCTCAAATTATGTTTCAAAGAAGTGTCCTGCACTTCTTTGCCGAGGCAGTCAATTTACGCGTCGTCATTTGACAGCTGTCAAACGACGACGCGTAAATTACAGGTCGTCTGCACAGTACGTCGGCAAACCCATTCAAATGAATGGGCAGATGTTTGCCGACGTATTGTAGCCCTATTTTCAGGCGTAAAACGAGGCATAATACGCCTCATTTACGCCTGAAAATAGGTCGTGTGAACCCAGCCTAAGGATGATATACCTATCATTACATTTAATGCCCCCTTACAACATGTGTTAGCTTGCTAATCTAACTAGTATTGTGAAGACAACAAAGACCCTATCCAATAAATAGTAATGGCATTGCTGTTTTTAAATGCACTTTCGGTAACCTCACAGATCAAGTTGAGGAGGCCCGTAAACAGGGCAGTAATGTTGTTAGTTTGTGTAATTCATTTTTTTAAAATCTTATTTCTTCAGATGCCTTGCGACTGAAAATTATTTTGCGCCCCTTCATTTTGAATTTCTACCTTGGACATCGACCATTTCTGGGATTATACGGTCTACCTGTTTATAACAGATATATATATACAATAAAATAAAAAAATATAAATTAAACATATCACGAGAGGATAGTGGTCCACTTGCTGGAGCAGACTCTGTTCTCTCTGAAGTTGTTTGGCCTGCAGATTGCCAAGAAAGTGGAGAAGAATAATAAGGCTCCTGTGGGCTGTAGTACGACCACCTATAAATATTTTAGGGATGTGACTCAGGAGGCATTTTCCTCAGATAATAAGGGTGATGAGTGGGTGTTGGTGGAGGTGGTGATGTATAAGTGGATGGTGGTAATGGCTGAGGAGTAGTGTGGCCATAGAGGTGCCAGTGCTTTAGTGCTGTAAATAACTCCTGGGGTCATGTAGGGGGTTGCAGCCTCCAATAAAATTAGAATACCTGCCTGGGTTCTGAGGCGACGCTCTGGTGGAATGAAGGAGGGCTACGGACACTGTGGCCAGATTAAGTCTCTGGATTGGCTGGATGATCGGGATCCAGGTGTTCCTGGGCCAGGGTATTTAGTGTACTCTCCTCTACCTCTCTCCTCTCCTCTTCCTCCTCATCCTCCTCTAGGTTGTCCTCCGTGCTAAGTTTAGAAAAAAAAAATATTTTAAAATATATTATACGTTTTAACAACCAATGTCATTTTTTTATTTTTTAGGATACTTACGGACGAAGTTCGAAAACCGGTCGCAGAAAAGCAAGTTGCTGAGTGATACGGTCTTTTTTTGGAACCACTTCTCCCTTTGTATGTCATCTCGCGTTTATATCATCCACTGTTGAAACAAACATATATAAATATATATATATATAGTTATCTGAGGGGCGATTATATGGCTAAACCTGTTCTACAAGGCCAACAACATGAATGCTTCATTTTGACGATGTCACCAGCTCCATCAGGGCTACATGGCATAAAAGACTGAAATATTTGTTAACGCTAAAACTTGCTGAACAGGGACAGATGACACAAATATATAAAGGGGGCATTTATGGTGACACCATCTCTATCAGGGCAACATAGCACTAATGGATAAAATTATTTTTCTATGCTAAAACCTGCGGCACATGGCAGGAATGGATAAAGGGCATCTATATACAATATTTAAAGCTAGAGGCTCCACTATGGTTGCACTTACCAAACTTTGATTTTTCAGTTTTCAGAAGGTCTCGCACTGGACCGCTGCTGCAGAAACATGCTTTTTGCAATGGCCTCCCATCTGCATCTTTCTTGATGCGATCATTGTACGCATCTGCCCTGGTGTCCATAACTCTCCAGCACCAAGGTTTTAAGTTTTTCAACATCAATGGACCTTGGCATGACTTTTTTTTAACAGCGCTCAGGATGGAACAATCTGCCTCCAACTTCTCCACCAGCTTGTCCATGCTGGTCTGCAAGCATTTTTTTTTTCCTTAGCAATTGTGTGTGAACAACGCAAAGCACACGGATGTTGCCCGCGTGCTGTCCATTATTTTCACGCAACCATTGAGTTCAATGGGCAACTCTGATGCGCATACACGGGCAAACATAGGACATGAAGTTAGTTTTTACGCAACGGACAGCACACGGATGTGAAACACGCTCATCTGAATGAGCCCTAATTTACCAGGGAGTTGAACTAGCTTCCCTGGTTCACCAAGACTGATTACTATTGAATTGCAGCCACAGAGACTGGTCTTTATCCCTTTGGGTCACTATGGAATGAAAACTGCAGCGCTGGACTACCTGGGAGAAGACTCTTCTTCTAAGTCAAAAGGAACTGGGCAAAGAACATACCACTGTGTTTGTAAGTACTGGAATCTATATATTATAATATTATTGAGTTTTGTATAAAATGTGGGATATGTTTATTATATATTTAAAAAAATACAAACATATTAAGTGATAAGTGGGCTTACACACTCTGGAGTGGAGGTTTCCAAATTCTCATTGTATTCTTCAATAATGTAAAGAGGTGCAGATCTGAGTGTTATTTAATATGATTTTTGATCAACAACTCAACATTAATCTCTCACAGGCAAAAGTAGAATATAGCATTATTGGTCAAGGGAGGTTAAATTCCAGAATACTGCTTTATAGCCTGTGCAACAATTATATTCTAGTTAATCTTCTCTCTATGCTCCATGAGTGCAAACATTTAGGAAACCATATTCCTGCTTTCTATTTTAACTTTTAATTTGCCATATATAAATATTAACATATGAGTTAATAGAGATGGAAATGAAGATGCTACTCTGTGAATTTTTTGTGACTTACTGTGTTTTTTAACTAAAGATGCCAAACTAACCACCCCATGGCATGAGACATGCGGTGAACAAATTGGAGAGGCCTGTTCTAACAGATTCCACTTTGCTAAAAGGATTGCCCATTTCTGGCCAAATGAAGTTGCTAATTTTTATGTTTGATAGTTGTACTGTAATGGTACTTTCCAAGTCCCACTCTTTAGCATCCTCTTACGATGAACAGCCTAACTTTGCACAGCCATGTATTACATTGAGGTCCATTCAGCTGGGGTAGTGAAAAACTGGGACTGCCTGCATGATTCTTCAGCAATAAAATTGAATCATAGGGGTAAGAAAAGTCAGACACGAGGCAAACAGCTTCTCTCGACAACTACATTCTGAAGGGGGTTGTCCGATCAGCACAACTGCTGTCAGGACTGTATGTATTCCTAATATCAATAGTTTTGGATGTGTAATTGGCCACATGAGCATAAAGAACATGTTTCTGCGAACTATCCAAATTGAGAATTGATCTCTAATTACACTACTCAACATTGAAATTGCAAAACCAAGAAAGGCATCCATAAGGATCTGCAAATTGAGGAAGTAGCAGTTATCACTAAGATCTGCAAATTATTACATTTTCAAACACCGAGCTCCGATCTGTGGGAGAGGCATAAAAGCCAGATTGAAAGTAAAGTTTTTTAGCCGCATGAAACCTCAAAAATTGTATCAAGTGGTATGGGATGATTGTGCGATGCCTCCTGTTTGTCGACATGCCAGTTATCACCGCTTGTCGCAAACTGAGAGGGACAGAATCCTTGAACTGAGAGACCTTGGTTTATCACTATGGCAGATTGTTACTCGCCTAGGCCGAGATGTCAGCACTGTTCAACATTGCATGTCCCGGAGGTTGGGAGAACAATAACAAATGGGAATGACAGCAAGAGGTGTGTGGATGTGAACCTCTGCACAGATGGATCGTCTGATTAGAAGAATGTGATCCATTCTGTACTGCAATTGAAATTGGATGCCACATGCCAAGACTTGGGCGGCAATCAGTGTCAACACAAACAATCAGAAGGTGTTTGCACGACATTGGGCTACGAGCCAGACATCCAGCTACAGGTGTTCCATTGACCACATGCCAACCCTCTCAAAGGCTATCATGGTGCAGAGCAAAACGGCAATGGTGGCTGGAATGGAGGTCTATCCTCTTCAGCAATGATTCCCGCTTTTGGCTCAGATGAAATGATAGCCAGAGATTGGTCTCGAGACCACGTAACGCCATGAAGAGGCCTTCACAAGGGAACGTCACACCTGTCCTACTCCCAGGATTATGGAGTGAGGTATCAAAATGTACGGTAGCCATGCCCCTCTAGTCTTCATTTCAGTTACACTAACAGCTCGACGTTACATTGATTTGGTCGTGGAACCAGTGGTACAGCCATTTCTCCAAAGCGTACCAGCAGCTGCTTTCTAACAGGACAACCCCAGCCACATGTTGCAGGTGCTACCATGGCCTTCAGCATCTCCAGACTTGTCTCCCATCGAGCACATCTAGGACGTCATTGGTCGGCAATTGCAAAGGGAGCTGCTATCAGCCAATCTTGATGATTTGCATGCCCAAGTGCTTTAATTGTGACATAACATTCCTCAGACGACCATTAATAACCTCATTGATAGCATGGCAATGTGTGTAAGTGCATGTATTTCTGCACATGTTGTTCAAACACGATAAAGAATAAATCAAGATGTTTGGATTTTGTTTGTTTTCATTTTTTGGATCAGTTACATATCATTAACATGTCTATCGATCCTGTGATTTCCACAATTCCAAAACTTTTCCTTCTTGGTGTTGCAACTTCAATGTTGAGGAGTGTATTTAGTTGGGTGATGAAAGTCAGCTACATGCAGTAAATACTTTTTGTTTTAAGAAGGTGTTGCTGTGTTTTATAATGCATGTTTATAGTCTTCCGGTTTTCTGTAGCGTTTCTGTAATCTTGGTGATAATGACTCAAACATGCAATATAGGTATTATCTTCTTTTTTTTTAAGGTTGGAAATACACTCACAGAACAGAAGGACTATTCTTACACCAACATAAATAAACTTTTATAAAGTCTGGCACAGTGTACACTTATGTAAGTTAGCACATTTTTCACTGAGCGTGTTCCCTTTAATGTCATAACAGCACAAAGATAAAGTCAAGTGTAAATTTATTTCAACATCATCCAGAAATGCACACAAATGTAGATTTCAGAGGGGCCCTGATTAATTGGATTATATTATGATTGATATTATGATTATATCTTTACTGTCCCGCTAAAGAACTACACATACAGGTGACCTTTGAGACAAAGAGCTTTTCATGTGATCGCAGAAGTCAAACACCACGTCCTGTTCCCCGCATCATTCAAGAATTTCAAGATTCTATTCATCTGGTGACTTAATTGATATTGAGATTAGACTATATAGTGGCGTCTTTGTTCCCCCAGTGACCACACAGTTTCAGAAGTGGCACCGAATGTTTGATTTTTCATGTTCTGCGGCTGATAACGCACAAAGCTGAGCAATTTAATGCAGCCTATTTACTGAGTCAATTAGCAAAAGATAACCTCCCATTGTGTAATCATCAATAAATCAATTGTGTTAATACTGCTTTGGAATGTTCTTCATTATTCACCTGAATATTGTCATTTGCTACAGAAACAATACACGTATGTTGCTGGAGTCAAGAGGTGCGTGCCCTAACATCAGATTACAGACAAATCAAACCACGTTGCTAGTTACACAGTGGAATTAATGTTAACAGGTGTAACATCTGAGACTTGTAGGATTTCTGTGTTCCATACATTCTCATAATAGGCTATTCGACACTTAAACCACCAAATCTTATGGTGTAAAGGCCGTTTTACACGGACCAATTATCATGCAAACGATCGTTCATAAAACTAATTCTATCGTTTTAAAAAACTAAAATATTATCGTTGTCGGCAACACATCTCCGAGTGTAAACAGGGAGAAGCGCTGCCGACAATAATAATGTACGGGGGCGAGCAATCGGAGTAACAAGCGCTCGTCCCCATACTAGCTCCTCGTGAGCAAAAAGCGCCAATCAACGAGCTGTCTCGATGATCACTGCTCGTTAATTGGCCGGTGTAAGAGGACCTTTACTCCGTTGACTGTACTTGACCCAAACAAGCCTTGTACATTTCCTTTAATCATAACAATTAAATTAGCAAAGCATAAATTGTACTAGCAAAATTCACACACACACACACACACACACACACACACACACACACACATATATATATATATATATATATATATATATATATATATATATATATATATATATATACATATATATGACCTCCATTAATTATTGGTAGGTAGATAGGCTTGACCAACCACCCTGAACATCAACAAGTTATCTACAATTGTGTTGTCCATTTTCTGGGCTCAAACTGGGCTCAAGCTATGAGATATATATATCTCGTACCTCGTTTGCTCTTTCTTTCTTTCTTTCTTTCTTTCTTTCTTTCTTTCTTTCTTTCTTTCTTTCTTTCTTTCTTTCTTTCTTTCTTTCTTTCTTTCTTTCTTTCTTTCTTTCTTTCTTTCTTTCTTTCTTCTCCTATCTATCATGATGAGAATCATATTGTACCAGAACAGAAGTATCAGTTGTATAGAAATAGGGAAGCAAGTGAGCAATTTACAGCTACATAAAACCAATAGTAATTACCTATTACTAGGATAAAAAAAAACACACGTCCATCAATTTCCATGGAGGCTAGGGGTCATGGCGCAAAATGTCAATGAATATTAGTCATATTTTGAGCACCTTATTTTGTGATGCACTTCCTCTTATTTTATAAGATACAGGTAAAAATCCATTCAATGCAGATTGTTTATCAAGACTCAATCCTTGTATGAAAACTAGTACAGACAAGAATTGGAGGCGTTGCCTGTCCGGTGTCATCAGATTGATGGCCATGATCCAGTTCTTGTCTGCACCAATTTTCATACATGAGACCCAATCTGAGTCTGAAACGGGACAGTCTCTTAAATGATAAGGTAAAACATAGTGATCGCCAGATAAATAAAAGGTACAAAATATATGTCTTCATACATAATCACAGCATTTTCTTGACTCAGTGTTTGGACACAATTAGTTGCAACACAATATACTTGTGAATACAAACATTCTCATGTGTTAATGGAGATTTGCAATGCTTGTGACATAATATAATGCTTCTTGCTGCACTCTGTGAATCAAATTATTCTTCAATTAGAAGGAGGGATTCCTGGAAGCAGATATCTTTGAGCCATCAGGTTGCTAATCTGAAAGTTTTAAGTGCTCTATATTTCCTTTCAGATACTGTCTGGTCACATTAAGTAAGCAGTATGATGGCAGCCACCGCTAAATACACATATTCTTTTCTTACCGTTATATTAAAGAGCAGGGGAATGAGCACAGGTCTGCTGACATATATGAATGGCTATAAATAATTACTCAGTAGTTTTCATCTGTCCCAGGATTCTCCCAGGTTTACCCTTTTCCAAGCATTTTGTTATAACATTGCCCTATTTATTACTCTATATTAGTGGGTTATTGATTTAATTTAGCAGGAACAACCGGTTATCTGTGTCATGCTATCGACAATGCAAAATCTGGAAGTTACCATTATAATCTGACTTATTCTAACATATATACATTGTTCAACAAAGGGTCCAGTATTTATTTAAGCAAACCTGAATCTGTATGGCCATTCATAAGAAAAATCCAGACATATCAGAATTATGAATATTTTCCCCTTTTCTGAGAACAATTTAGGTTTTTTTCCTTACATGGCCACATTATTGTTAAAGTGACTTAGTGGAAAGAATTGCTACCTTGCAACAATGTGGACATGGGTTCAAATCTGTCCAGGGTATATTACTGAAATGGCTTAGTGGTTAGATCACTGTGGTCTCCACAAGTGCAGCTTTGGTGGCAACTGTCAAATCTGAAGAATAATGTGTCCTTAGGTCTCACAGAACATCAAAAGCGACCACAGACCTATCTTCATAAAGACATGTCATATTTGGAAGTTTACTTTAATATTGGATAGCTATTCTGTGTAAATAATTGAATAGTTTGGTACTGACCATTTATAGAATTTTGCTATGGGATGCAAAAAATTTTTTTATTAAGGTAATAGGCATTTGTCACTGTTAAAACATTGGCCAGTTATAAGGTATCTAAATGCTGCCATCATGTTTGGCTTTTAAGGTGATGATGGCATGTGTCAAATTATGTGTCTAAGACTTTTGGCCCTTGTTGTTTCTTCATAAGCTTACAAGTCAGTTTGCCAGTTCGTCCTTATGTTAAATATTAACTTGACCTGATCATGTACTAGTTATCCAGCTAACCATTAATATCTATTTACTTACTCCTGACCTCTGCAAGTGTGTACCAGGCTCCTGGCCAGCAAATGTCAACATTTTTCAATCAAAGCCCTCTTTATATCCTGCAACTGTCTCACCAGTGAATGGATTGAAGATGGCATTCCACTTTGCAGGTCTATGATAAATGACTTATCTCTAATTCTCACAAAGCAAACAGTTAAGACAGCATTTAGTAATATATTTTTAGTGGACTTAGAGTTTTAAGAGTGAACCTTTAAGAAGCATTTCCTTCCCCTTTCAAGTCTAAGGCTATTGTGAAGTTAAAATTGATACAATAATAGATACAATCCTTTCTAGAAGCAAATGGTATTTATAACGGCATATTAATATCAAACTAAAACAAGAAAATACTCATCTCACATCCCTTCTGCAATAGCATTTAATGTATTAATAAAGACCTATTAAAGTCATTTTTTTTTAAGAGTCCCAGAATAATTTTGGTAAACAACTTTACTGAGCTAAATTGGGAAATAAAATTACTTACAATATGTTTAATGTTTTGAAAAAGACTGTTTCCAGCACCACGGGCCACTGTTTCCCCCCAGGTGGTGACATCACATCCATTGAGACGTCACATTGCATAACTACGGCTGCTTGGTAATGTGACTTAACGTATCAACGGACATGACATCACCCCTTGAAGGACTTATGAATAGACAACTGTCATAATTTATCTGTACTGTACACGTATACTTTACATGTATAAAATTGGAGGTAAAAGCAATAGAAGAATTGAGTCAGCATCACAAATGATAATTCTGCATTGGGAAGTGACAGATCACTTTCAGAAGTTATTCAATGATTGACAGCATTCCCTGTACGAGCGTGCATACAGAGACATCTTTCCGTTACTGGGCTCATGAGTCCACAATAAGCAGAGATTTAAATCAATAAAAGACCATTTACACTGGATCTTTTCCCACAAAGCTATATATTAATCTGTTTAGCTGCCCGCAGATTGGTCATCATATTCCACATTAGAGGTTACTTTTAAAGTGGTTTTACAAGTTAGTTAAAAAAAATTGGCCACGGTAGGAGGGATGCAAAAAAAAAAAAGGTAGGAGGTATGCAAAAATAAAAAATAAATAAAAGAGCCATTACTTACCTCCCGGGTCCCTGTCGTTCCAGCGCCGCCGCTTTCGGTCCTCCCTGCCGCTGTGAGGTAAGTACTGACTCTTTTTTTTGCATCCCTCTTATATTGGACACATTTTTAAATTCCTTTTAAAACCCCTTTAAATGAATTGTCTGGTTTAGAAAAGCTATTTTTAAATAACTTGCTAGGAAACTTGAATTTATTGAGGAGATCCCTTGTTCGGGATCCTCACAAGAGCGGAGAGCAGCAGCAAAGGGCAGATTTTACTCTTGATGACCCAGCATGTCCGTGCATTACAAGGACACCATATTGATTTCAGAGAGATTAAACACTTGCAGCTTTGTTCCCCGCAGATTACATTTGATTGTTGGGGGTGTAGTCGGACGACTCTTCTAACTAATATGTATTGTCCAAATCTGAAGACCTCTTTAATGCTTTATTCACACACAGCACTTTGCTACGTTTTCCATGGCATTTTCGTTGAAGTTTTCACAGCCTATTTTTAGATAAATAAACACTGTGGTCAGATGTTACTTTAAATTATTTAGTGAATAATTGTAAATGCTACGTACAAAGCGCTTTGGTTTATGGTGTTTTGTGGCTTTTTGGAGTCAGTGGCTTATTTTTCAAAATGCAGCATGCTCTGGATATGGCGTGTTTTTCTCATAGGCCTGGTGTTTTTCTATAGGACTTCAAAACCACAAAAAACGCACGTACAAACACCATAAAAACTGTAGATAAAAACTCTGTGTGAAGGAGACCTACACTGATTTTATGGCTGAAGATGACCCTTATATAATCAATGCATTCACAGGAGGCACTATTTCCCTTCTTATACAATTTAACTGCATTTCACATGGTACCTCAAAGAGGATCTGTCACCAGGTTTTACAATGCAAACTGCATACATTATTGAGTAGATTTCTTAGACCTGATGATTTACTTTGAAAATCTGTGTTAGAATGGCTGTATAATCCTTTCTCTCCTGCCTGATAATAAAATGATCATTTTATCAGTCCAAGTGTATTCATAAAATAAACTCAATCTCCACCCACCTACAGCTGACAATCCCCTCCCAGTGTGTCACTCCTCCCCCACACAATGCTGAAATCTCACACATACTCAGTGCAAGCTGCATTTTCCCTGGCTCTGCAGTACATGAAAGCAGCATATGGAGTTATAAGCTGTAATTCCACACTAAAACTGCTGCTAGAAGTCAGGCTCTCTCACGGCAGAACCAGGGAAACTGCAGCTTGTACTCAGCATGTGTGAGATATCAGCATGGTGCAATAGAGGAGTGACACTGATTTGAGCTTGAGGAGATTAAGGTGACTTCATGCATATATTTTGTCTCATGCATTTCCTTCATGCTCATTTTAATATCAGGCAGGAAAACATTGAGAAAGGATTTTACAGCCATTCTGACATGGATTTTTAAAGTAAGTACATAAGCCTCATCAGGTCTAAGAGACCATTGCACATGTAATGTATTCTGTAAAATACAAGAATAAAGAATTTTTTGTTAAAGAATGGAACAATGTACGGTACCAACCTAGATTCATATAGGATTGTTCACATTTGCCTCCTAAACCCCCCCCCCCAAAAAAAAAAAAAAAAAGAAGCGGAAAGAATAAAAAACAGAATACCCAGAGTTGTGAATTTATTAAACTATTGGAAACTGGACATATGAGTACTACCTAATTATTTTTCTCTCATTTCAGCTGGCAGAAGTCAGAACCATGGGAAGAAAGACAAAAAATTTCACTGAATAGAAAATATGACAATCTGTCCATTAGTTAGATAACTGAAAGCCTGCACTTTCCAACACTGTAATCCATTAGCATACTGGGAAAGCAGATTGTGAAATATTATCTTTGCCTAACAATTGCATGCCTCGTTCAGAAAAATATTGCATACTGTAAAGAAAACATCTTGGCCAGTTACAGCATTTATGGAGATAAAAGATCTAAGATGCCTTAGGTGTGTGTTTGCATTTTCTTGTTCATTGAGTTCCAAGTTGAGTCAAATTAGTTTCCCCCAGCAGCACTTGCACACTTGCTGTGACTGCTACTTTGTGCTGTGAAGCTACAGATCTGAATTTAAGCAGAGCAACCGGGGAACCTGTCACATATGACTGCATATACATTTTTTGACAAAGACAACATTGAAAACATATTTTTTTTTAACCTGTTCTTTGTTTTGACTTTCAAAATAGAGTTCAAAATACTTTATTTTTTTCATCCAAGTCATAGAAATGATCACTGATACATTGTATACTACTGACATATGGCATCTTACTAAAGGTATAAGTGAATGTGAGCCGCCATTTTGAGAATATCATGAAACAGTGCCTACAGAGCAAAACCAGTACTGCAAAGGGATTATGACTGAAATGCAGAGGAATTGGACTCCAATTTTATATTCTGTGGGTCTAGAAAGTAGGGTACATGTTGTGCAGAGTAAGTCTGGATTCACACATGCATTTTTTTAAGCAGTTTTTTTTAGGGAAACATAGGAGTGGCTCCAAAGGAAAAGAAGCATATAAGTGTATCATATAAACATAGTACTTATATCTCTCTCTTTTGTATCCACTTTTTGGTTTGGCTCAAAACACTGCATCAAAAACTGCATGTGTAAATCCAGTCTTAAAGGGGTTTGCCGACAGTTACATTTACATTTCTCTGTTGGATCAAGCAAAACAGAACAATCCTTAAATTGGAATAATTTAAAATAAACATTATTTTCTTTTACATAAGGCATAACTGCTGTTCAGGCTCGAGCTGGCCCACCACGGACCCAGTGTTAGTGGCAAAGATCAGTTGCTCGTTGCGACAGCCTCCCGACTCACAGCTGTTGTTTGCCCCACCACTTACTCTGGAAACCCACAGGCTGTTTTAGGCCTGTGGCCTAGTAGAGGTCGGGCGGACGTCAGCATAACATCCCATGGCAGGCTTTGCGATGAAAGGGAGAAGATCCAGCACCTCATCGTGGGAACGTGGTTAAGTAAGTTTAATTTATTTTCATTGATTGGTGCCAAAGTACTACTGTATGGGAGCCTAACTACTGTATTGAGTACCTAACTACTATATTGGGGTCTAAATACTATATGAGGGCCTAACTAATATATGGGGGTACCTAACTACTTCATGGTGGACCCTAAATACTATATGGGGGCACCTAACTACTATATGGTGGCCTTACTACTATATAGGAACCTAACTACTATCTAGGGGCCAAACGCTTATCTAATGGGCCTAGCTACTATTTGGGGGCACCTAACTACTGTCTAGAGCCTAACAATCATCTAGAACCTAACTACTAAATAGGAGCACCTAAGTACCACATGGGGGCACCTAAGTACTAGATGACGGGCCTAACTACTGTATAAGAGGCCTAACTACTGTATGAGAGCACCTAACTACTATATGGGGGCCTAACTATTGTATGATGGCCTAAATACTATATGGAAGCATCTAATTATTATATGGGGGTATAAATACTACATGTTGTAGTATGTTCTCTGTTGTATGGGGGACCTAACTACTTTATGGAGGCACCTAACTACTATATGGGGGCCTAACTATTTTATGGGAACCTAAGTGGTGTATGGGGGACCTAACTACTATATAGGTGAATAAATACTATATGGGTGACTAAATACTATATAGGGGACCTAAGTACGATATGGGGCCTAACTACTATATGGGCGTACTTAACTACTGTACCATGGTCTAACTACTGTATGGGGGACCTAACCCATGGGGGCCTAAATACTCTATGGGGGGGTCTAACTTCTATATAGTTACATAGTTTATAAGGTTGAAAATAAAGACACAGGTCCATGAAGTCCAATCTTTGTCTCTGCCATGTTAATCCAGAGGAAGGCAAAAACCCCTATGAGGTATATGCCAATTTCCTTATTTAGGGAAATTTCCTCCTCAACTCTGGGGCAATCAGAATAAATCCCTGGATCAAATCCCTGGATCAGTGTTGACATCTCTGACGTCATACCAGGAGAAGCCCAACCTCTTAGCATGGATTTGCAGAAACCAACAGAGGCAAGCAAAATGTTCCACAATATGCAGGCTAGACACAACATTTCTAGCTGCACTACTTCTAATATAGATCTACAGCTACCTTAGGAGTGATTGGGAATTTTTGTAACAATAAGTACACTTTCAGAATAAAACTAGATATAAAACATTGGTTGCTGAAGGCAGCTAAAGAGAGTTTCCTAAATCAATTAAGTGTTTTTGAACCCTTGCTACATGTGTCTGGAAACAATACTCTATTCAGGGCTGAATAGTAAAAACAGGAGAAAACGACACTATAAATCACCAATTTCTGTTTCCATTAGGTGTTCCGTTATCTTTCAATTGAAATATTCTGGAGGCAAATTGAATAGTAAGGGGCTGGCTTAAGATCGGGATTGACGTATGATCATTCACACGAGAAAAAACCTTTGGAATTAACTAAGAGCCATTTAAAATAGTGTAGACTTTATTTACTACCTATATAGACGTTATAAGGCTGGTTTAAATACAGAAATTTGGTAATTTGTCCATAGTAGTTATTAAAGGGAACCTTTCACTAGCCCATACATGTGCAGTTGAGTTCACCATATAATAGGCACTTCTGCACAGACCTTGTGTCATTTTAAACTATGTTTCTAGCTTCTTCAGTTTTTTAGATATCGGTGCCGTTATATTTGGTGCTCGATATGTAAATTACCCCCTGTACTGTCAATGGGGTGTTTCTTTTATTGGAAAGGGCAGGGGTTGTGACACTTAGCGCTCTGACACTGTCCAATCAGCTACGGACAGTGTCAGAGTGACTTGTGCTGTCTGATCTCTCTCCCGAGATCACACAATCAATCCTTTACTGTCTGACCAGAGCTGGAGAGCTGGAGAGAGGAGAGGGTGCGCACGCACAGCTCCACCACCATGGAACAGAAGAGGAGATGAAGAATGTGAATTCTTCTTCTCCTCTTCTGTTCTGTAGCGTTGTCGTCGGAGCTCTACTCCTCCCTCCAGCTTGTCAGACAGTGAAGGAAAGACTGTTTGATCTCGCGAGAGAGATCACACAGCACAAGCCACTCTGACACTGTCCATAGCTGATTGGACAGTGTCAGAGCGCTAAGTATCACAGCCCCCTGCCTTTCCAAGAAAATAAACACCCCATTGTCAGTACAGGGGGTAATTTACATATCGGGCGCCAAATATAACGGCACCAATATCTAAAATACAGAGGATGCTAGAAACATAGTTTACAGAGGCTCTGTCACCAGGTAATAAGTGTCCTATCTCCTACATAATAGGATCGGCGCTGTAATGTAGATAACAACAGTGGTTTTTATTTTGAAAAACGATCATTTTTGAGCAAGTTATGTGCAATTTTAGATTTATGCTAATTCGTTTCTTAATGACCAACTGGGCGTGCTTTTAATTTTTACCCACTGGGCGTTGTACAGAGGAGTGTATGACCCTGACCAATCAGTGACCAATCAGCATCATACACTTCTCATTGTTCCAGCCCATTGTTACAGTGTGATTGTGCAGTGAAAGAAGATGGGCTGGAACAATGAAGTGTATGACGCTGATTGGTCAGCGTCATACACTCCTCTGTACAACGCCCAGTTGGTAAAAAGTAAAAACACGCTGATTTGGTCATTAAGAAACTAATTAGCATAAATCTAAAATTGCTCATAACTTTATCGTTTTTCAAAATAAAAACCACTGTTGTTATCTACATTACAGCGCCGATCAGATTATGTAGGAGATAGGACACTTATAATCTGGTGACAGAGCCTCTTTAAAGTGACACAAGGTCTTTGCAGTAGTGCTTATTACATGGTGCCCTCAGCTGCATGTGTATGGACTAGTGAAAGGTTCTGTTGGAAAACGTCCGTCTCTTTAAGATTGTCATGACTACTAGCCTCGCCTCTGCGTGGTTCTGGTTTGAGTTGCAGAGCCAATCTCATTTCTCTGCCTTCTTCCTATCAGATTTAGGGTGAAATGTTTAAGTCTGGTCAGTTCTTTCATTGTTGCTTGTGAATTTCTTTGTGCATGCAAGTATCTCATCTAGTTCCTGGCTACACCCTATATCACCTGGCTTGTCTTTAGATTAACCCTTTACTCTCTAATTTGGACATTCTCCTATTGGCTGTTTTTGACCTCTGCAACTCTTGGTATTCCTCTGCTTTCTGATTTGGATTTACAGCCTCTCCTGGTTAGTTATTCTGTTTGCTGTTTACCCTCTGTCTGGTTTATGTTCTGGTATTGGATGCACTGCACCCCCTGTCCAACACAGTATTCTATTAATGCAACCTGGGTTCTACGCAGCCAAATCCAAGCCGCCTTTCGGTGGGGTCTGGTGAAGACCATAAAGTGTCCTTAGAATCTACTGATCAGAGTAGTGACTGCAGTGGTGGATTAAGTAGACCATAGGCCCTGGGCTGCTACCCAAATTTGAGCCCCCCTTCTCTACTGCCGCCCTGCCGCGCAATAACGATTGTTAACACTACCTTTTTGTGCGAGCATTAACAAATGCGTGTTATGATTCCCCTTATCAAAAGGCTGTATCCCTACATACTGACAGTCTCCAACCATCGCTGACAGTATCACACTGTGCAGGAACACATCCTCCTGACAAGGGGAATTGTCTATCAGTCCTGGACTGCACAAATACTTTTTGTGAAATACAAGGATTTCCTATAATAAACATGTCTGAAGATGTGACAGATTGTCTATAAATCTAGTGACTCACTGGTGACGACGTCTCAGATTCTAGTCATTTTTTTTCCTCTTTTCTTCTCCATCCGGTCCAGAGTTCACGACAACTACTCACGGCCATGACCCATTTCTGCAGAATTTGACACTCAGATGTCTTTGTCTCCTCACTTTTCCAACATTTCCACACATATAAACGAAGATAAAATTATCGTGGTGTCACCCACTGTGCATCTAATTATAATAGCACCATACACTACGCCTCTGAATATAATAATACCATACACTGTACCCCTAAATATAATTGTGTCAAACACTGTAAAGTAATGCACCACATACATAGTGCCCCCTGTACATAGTGCCACACACAGCCCCCTGTAGATAGCGTCACACACAACCCCTGTAGATATCACACATCCCCTATAGGTAGCACCACACACATCCCCCCGTAGAGAGCGTCACACACAGCCCCCTATAGATAGCGCCACCCCCCCCTGTAGATAGCACCACACAGCTCTCCCCCTCTTGTATATAGTGCCACACAGCCACCTTGAATATAGTGCCACATAGCCCCCTCTTGTTTATGGTGCCACACAGCCCCACTCCCTTGTATATAGTGCCACACTGCCCCCTGTATATAGTGCCACCCAGCCCCACTCCCTTGTATATAGTGCCACACAACATTTCCACACCTATAAACGACGATAAAATTATTGTGGTGCCACCCACTGTGCATCTAATTATAATAGCACCATACACTACGCCTCTGAATATAATAATACCATACAATGTACCCCTAAATATAATTGTGTCAAACACTGTAAAGTAATGCACCACATACATAGTGCCCCATGTACATAGTGCCACACACAGCCCCCTGTAGATAGCGTCACACACAACCCCTGTAGATATCACACATCCCCCTATAGGTAGCACCACACACATCCCCCCCCGTAGAGAGTGTCACACACAGCCCCCTATAGATAGCGTCACCCCCCCTGTAGATAGCGCCACACAGCTCTCCCCCTCTTGTATATAGTGCCACACAGCCATCTTGAATATAGTGCCACATATCCCCCTCTTGTTTATGGTGCCACACAGCCCCACTCACTTGTATATAGTGCCACACTGCCCCCTGTATATAGTGCCACCCAGCCCCACTCCCTTGTATATAGTGCCACACAACATTTCCACACCTATAAACGAAGATAAAATTATCGTGGTGCCCCCCACTGTGCATATAATTATAATAGCACCATACACTACGCCTCTGAATATAATAATACCATATACTGTACCCCTAAATATAATTGTGTCAAACACTGTAAAGTAATGCACCACATACATAGTGCCCCCTGTACATAGTGCCACACAAAGCCCCCTGTAGATAGCGTCACACACAACCCGTGTAGATATCACACATCCCCTATATGTAGCACCACACACATCCCCCATTAGAGAGCGTCTCACACACACAGCCCCCTATAGATAGCGCCACCCCCCTGTAGATAGCGCCACACAGCTCTCCAACTCTTGTAAATAGTGCCACACAGCCACCTTGAATATAGTGCCACATAGCCCCCTCTTGTTTATGGTGCCACACAGCCCCACTCCCTTGTATATAGTGCCACACTGCCCCCTGTATATAGTGCCACCCAGCCCCACTCCCTTGTATATAGTGCCACACAGCCCCACTGTATATAGTGCCACACAGCCCCCCTCCCATTGCTTCTTGCATATAGTGCCACACAGCTCTCCCCCTTGTATATAGTGCCACACAGCACTCCCCCCTTGTTTATAGTGCCACACAGCGCTCTCCCTTGTATAAAGTGCCACACAGTGCAACTCTTTGTATATAGTGCCACACAGCGCTCCCCCATTGTATGTAGTGCTACACTGCGCACCCCCTTGTATATAGTGCCAAACAGCGATTCCCCACTTGTATATAGGGCCACACAGCACCCCAAAGGATGTATCCAGCACTAGGTATAAAAGTTAAATGGTTTATTCGGTCATAGACATGACTAAGGACCCCAGCGGTCTGAAACGCGTAAGCGTGGTCCCAGGAACTTTGTTTTAAACCTTCTGTTTTAAAATGACTGAATAAACCATTTAACTTGTATACCGAGTGCTGGATACATCCTTCATTGTTCACCTCCATTATCTTGTATACCTGCTGTCGACACAGGACGTCATTGGGCGTATCTACAAGCACCTGTAGCACCTGGATCAACTCAATTTGTACCAACTTGTACCAACTAATGCATTGGAAATGCTTTGGAAATGCGGTGAGCGGACTTCCTGTGATACTTTATCTTTTTTTCCCACACAGGACCCCCCCTTTTATATAGGGCCACACAGCATTCCCCCCTTGTATATAGGGGCACACAGTGCTTCCTCTTGTATATAGGGCCACACAGCGCTCCCCTCTTGTATATAGGGCCACACAGCACTCCCCCTTGTATATAGGGCCACACAGCACGCCCCCTTGTATATAGGGACACACAGTGCCCCCCACACAGTGCTCCCCCTTGTATATAGGGGCACACAGAGCTATCCCCCCTAAAAAATATATATATATATATATATATATATATATATATATATTGTACTTGCCCCGTTTCCGCTCCGGCCAACCGGACACATGCACAACCTCTGGGCTGGACGCATGTGTCATCACGCCGGCCTGCGCAGGGAGTCTTCCCAGCGCCTTATAGGCTGCAGGCCTAACATGGCCTGTAGACTTTTATGTATTCATTTGTACTGAGGACTCAGATACATGTGAATGTGGCTGTCGCTAGGACCGGGGCCCCCTCAGGCTCTAGCGACGCCACAGGGCATGAAGGGACCCGTGCTGTTCGGGTGGCCTTGGGCCACCGCCCTAATGAGGATCCGCCACTGAGTGACAGACTTGAGGTAGCGGATTACCTGCATACTTTATCCAGACAGTCTCCAGCTGCCTTTGGGGATTCGCTTACAGAGCAATTCCATAACTTGCACTCTGGGGAATTGCTCAACTACTGATTCCATTACAGGTTCCCTTTAACAAGGTTTACTATTACTTATATTAACAGCTCCATGTTGCAGTACATCTTTATATACTTTTCTAGTTCCTAGTTTTTCAACATTGTTATGATTTATATGATTGGGGGATATATGTATAAGCCATGAAGTAAGAAGTAGTTTATATGTTGGTGTAACCTATTGTTAGTTTATTAATTTGTTTAAATATTTTGCTCAACTTCACACTACTTTTATGTATCCCTGAATGTGTTACCTTAAATTATGTGATGTTCTGAAGCCAGGAAAGATCTAAGTGAGCCCATGCTTCTAAGGGTATGTGCACACAACCTCTTTTCAGACCTAATGGAGGCGTTTTACACCTCAAATTACACCTGAAAAGACGACTCCAATACGTAGGCAAACATCTGCCCATTGCTTGCAATGGGTTTTACGATGTTCTGTGCAGACGAGGTGTAATTTTACGCGTCACTGTCAAAAGATGGCGTGTAAAATTACGGCTGCGTCAAAGAAGTGCAGGACACTTCTTGGGACGTAATTGGAGCCGTTTTTCATTGACTCCAAAACCAGCTCCAATCATGTCCGTAAAAGACGCCGCGAAAAACGCGTGCACTTGTAAAAACGTCTGAAATTCAGGAGCTGTTTTCACCTGAAAACATGTCCGTAATTTCAGACGTATTTTGCGTTGTCGTGTGAACATACCCTAAGGCATAATTGTTCTTCTTACACCAGAGACATTGAGGACATATCGGTAAACAGGAGTGTAGCTAAAGGCTCATGGGCCCTGGTGCAAGAATTCAGCTTGGGCTCCCTTACACCTTCCCAACATCACCAGACCCCTGCGCATGCCTATGCCCAGCCGCCTTGCCCGACAGACCCATGAATGTCTCCACAGTATAATGCTCCCCATAGCTGACCCCACAGTATAATGGGCAATAGCTTCCCCCTCACAGTATAATGCCCCCATAGCTGCCCACACACAGTATAATGCCCCTACCTATAGCTGCCCACACCGTATAATTCCCCCATAGATGCTCCCACACAGTATAATGCCCCCCATAGCTGCCCCCACAGTATAATGCCCCCCTTAGCTGCCCCCACAATATATTGCCAACCATAGCTGCCCCATACAGTATAATGCCCCCATACAGTATAATGCACCCCATACAATATAATGCCCCCATACAATATAATGCCCCCATAGCTGCCACATACAGTGTAATGCCCCCAACAGCTGCGCCATACAGTATAATGCCCCATACAGTATAATGCCCCCATAGCTGTCCCATACAGTATAATGCCACCCATAGCTGTCCCATACAGTATAATGCCCCCATACAGTATAATGCCCACCATAGCTGCCACATACAGTATAATACCCCCATACAGTATAATGCCCGCTATAGCTGCCCCATACAGTATATTGCCCACCATAGGTGTCCCATACAGTATAATTGCCCCATACAGTATATTGCCCCCTTAGCTGTCCTATACAGTATAATGCACCCAATATAGTATAATGCCCCCTCAGCAGCTACCATATGAGCCCCACTCCCATACCCAGTATAATTCCCCCATATGTACGTACCTAATAGAAAAATAACAACATAATTACTTACCTATCCCCATTCCCACGGCAGGTGGCTTGGGGGCCCGGTCGAAAAGCGACCGTTGCGACCCCTATAGCTACACAACTGTCGGTAGGTCTGATTGATGTATGTGCCAGTGTTCAAATCCCCACCAGTCTTTAGAACAAAAGGGCCACAGCAGCATTGGCTTTTATCAGACACAGCATTATCCCAACTGGAGTAAACTGATAAATAAGCACTGATCGATGAGACAGCACGTCGATCAACTCTCGTTAGCTCTATTTACATGGTGCAATGATCGCAATATATAGGCATAAAGGATCGTTAATACAATTGTTCGTCCCCATACATTTGCATCTTGTCGGCAGCACATCCCCTTTTTACATGGGAAGATGTGCTGCTGATTAGCGACTATTTTTAGAGCCACATAAAAGATGCGATCAGTTAATGAACGAGCGATGCTCATTCGTCGGCTGATCGCTGCCCTAACTACACAGGTTAATGATCGGGAAAGATCCTGTTAATGCTCGTTCGCCCAATCCTCAGTGGTGTAAAGGGCCTTTACACATCCCTTTTCACTAAATTGTTTGCCCAGTGCCTATAGTCATTAAATTGTTGGCAGATGTCATTCCCTTCCAAAGAGACTAGATCTGTTAGCAATACCTTGGTTTGCATGGGTATGGACAACTTTAGAATCACTTAGTTCTTCTAAATGTTTGGGACAAATGCGGCCAACACAGTTTTTTTTTATCAATTGGAAGCCCAACTCCAGCAGGATCGCACTAAATTATTGGTACTAGGGGGAGACCTTAATACTGTAAGGTCCTCTAGGGAAGATAGAAGTGTAGGGGCCGTTTCGCATAAACAGAGGGATAGGATCTTGCCAGACTTTTTGAGACACACTGCCCTTGCAGATGCTTGGAGGAGTTTACATCCTGATGCTAGGGAGTATACACACTTTTCGCATGTACATCAATCGTGGTCGCATATTGATTACTTACTGGTGAACTAAGCTTTTTCCCGCAGACTACGCGACGCGACGATAGAAGATCTTGTCATCTCTGACCACTCCCCGATTACCATTACTCTGGCCGACACAGTAGCTAAGGGAATGGATTTTATATGGAAGGTTCCCTCCTTTCTGGCGACAGATGAGGATTTTTTACAAAAGCTAAGGGGATGGTGGATGGAATTTGACGGGGATAATGCGTCACATCGTACGGACCCGTCGTTGTATTGGCATACAGCTAAAGCGGTAATATGCGGGAAAATTATACAATTTATGGCCAATCTTAAACGTAAGAGCACTGAAGGGTACAAGACGGCGAGCGAGCGATTAAGGTGTGCATATACGGCATTTTTACAATATCCGTCAGCGTCTCTGGGGGAGGCATGGAGTGAAGCCAAGTGACAGTTTGATCAGTGGCTAGATAAAAGAGAAAGCATCTATCGGTCTCAATTTGATGCTGACCTTATTCGCTTCGTCAATAAAGCGGGCAAATTATTAGCACGCTTGGCGAAGGGGAGGTATGCATCGTCACACATTGTATCCCTTAAAGACACCAACGGAATCCCTACAGCGGATCCAAAAAAAATTAACACTATTTTGCGTACATATTATCAAGCCCTTTATTCAGACACGCCCATTGACCCCCAAAAAGGTAGGGAATTCTTGGAGAAGGTAAAGTTGCCTGGACTCACGCAGGAGCAGAACGATCTGCTGAGCGCAGAGATCACGGTGGAGGAACTCACGAGTACAATTAGGACCTTATCTAACGGAAAGGCCCCGGGGCCGGATGGGTTCACAAGAGAATTTTATAAGTCCCTAAGAGAGGAAGTCAGCCCCATTTTGGTGGATTATTATAATATTTTAGTAAAGACCGGTACTTTCCCAGCGGAGGCCAAAATAGCGCATATAAAGGTGCTGCCCAAGAAGGGGAAGGATCCTCTTGACCCGGGGTCGTATCGCCCGATCTCATTGATAGATCAGGACCAGAAATTACTCACAAAAATCTTAGCTAACCGCTTGGCCATGTATTTACCTACATTGGTGGGTAAATCTCAAGTGGGGTTTGTAAAGGGTATGGCAGCAGTGACTAATCTGCGTAAGGTGTTGACGGTACTAGAAACAGTCAGGCACGATCCCCAGCCAGGTACCCGACCGGCACTCTTGGCGCTAGAAGCAGAGAAAGCTTTTGATAACATACAGTGGGAATGGCTGGGGATGGTGCTGGATAAGATGAATGTCCAGGGAGCCTTTCGGATCTTTTTGAAAGGGGTCTATAATAATCCCCAAGCGCGCGTCTACTCCTCAGGGTTTTTATCGGCTCCCTTCCAATTGCATAAAGGGACCCGGCAAGTATGCCCACTGTCGCCACTTTTATTTAATCTAGCACTGGAACCTATGGCTAGATTTCTGGAAGAGTCCGCAGTATTAAGAGGTATTCAGGTGGGGTCTCTGGCAGTTAAGTTAGCCTTGTTTGCTGACGATGTTATACTGTTTATGTCAAATCCCCAAGAGCACTTACTGCCGGTCTTTCATTTTTTGCAGGACTTTGGGCAATGCTCGGGATACAAAGTCAATATGGCTAAAAGCAAACTGCTGGAGTTGGGCAAACCGTTACCCTGGACCTTTTGGCAATCCTTGGGATACGGGATATCCCCGGTGAAACAATGCATAACTTATCTAGGCATTAAAATAGGGAAGGTGCCTGAAACCCTGTATGGCCTGAATTATCCACCGCTGTTTAAAAAAATACAGGCGGAACTCACCAGATGGTGTCAGTTATCACTATCCTTTCTGGGGAGGTGCCACTTAATTAAGATGGTTAGTTTCCCCAGACTGCTATATCCCTCTCAAACACTCCCACTCTTGCTGAAACATGGGGATGTCTCCAAACTGAATTCCGCATTTACAAAATTTGTATGGGCTTGAAAGAGGCCTCGCATTGCACTTACTAAACTCATGATGGGCAAGCATGAGGGGGGACTGAAGTTTCCCAATATTAGGGGATACAATGTGGTATGTCTCTTTCGTCATGTAGTGGATTGGCTTAATGAAACGAGACATTATTCCAATTTAGAGCTGGAAGGGGAGTATGCCTCACCCTTGAACTTAAAAGCCTTATTACACTGTAGAGTGGCCTCTCTTCCGTGCCGTCTCAAAACCTCCATTGTTCTGAGAGATACAGTCCTAGCCTGGAAAGCGGTTCGTAATTTTTTTTACTTGCCTCACCTGCTCTCCAAACACATGCCGTTGTGTGGACACCCGGAATTCCTGCCGGGAGTAGACAGTGGGAAAAGATATGCCTCTTGGGGGGAAGCAGATATTAGCAACGCAGGGGATCTTATGCATAAAGAGGAAAAGAGATGGTTAACAGGGTCGGAAATCAGAGCTAAACTCAATCCCTTAGAGGGCATTGTTAATGTTAATTTTTTACAAGTTCTCCAGGTGCGGTCATTCTGTACTTCTAGGCTCAGAGATTTAAATAAGGAAGCCACCACTCATACTCTGGATGAGGTCATAGGCCCAACGGTTCTTCGGGCGACTATCTCGAGGTTGTATAGTGCACTCAGGGATTATTTTGTTCGCCCACGACCACGGGCTATGTTCAAAATCTGGGAACAATGGACTCAAGATCCGGCTATAGGAGAGACCATTTTGGAGGGTTGGGAGACGGTACTGAAGGTGATCGTGAACGAGAGCTGGAGGGAAACCTATTTCAAACTAATACATTCGGCCATATATGGCTTCAATATTTTACCTTCGCAGTCCTTCCCCGATTGCATTACGAGCTGTCCCAAATGCAACACCCCCCTGACGAATTTGTGGCATGGAGTATGGGGCTGTGCTCATACTGAACGATACTGGGAGATGGTACACACCTATATCTTGGATCATTGGAAGGCGAAACTTCCAATGACGCCTCAAGCGCTGCTGTTCCATCAGGCGCGACCGCCAGAGGAAGAGGGTGCTCGAGGGACGAGATCTCCTCCCCCCTTGGTGCACACAATTTTGCTGGTGGCCTTGAGATGCCTTCTATGTAAATGGCTGGAAGCTGATACACCGGGTCTCGACATGATCGTGTCTCGCTTGAAACAATTACTAGCTCTTGAACGGGTGGAGGTAGAAAGAAGGAAAGAAACGGGAACCAAGAAGTTATTTGCTAAATGGCAAATATTTATAGAAACGCAATGCACAGCGACTGAGGTGGTGGAAATTGTTACGCCTTTTAGACACACAGCGTGGTATCATACGCAGCTTCTGGCGGGCATTTTAGGAGGCTTACAACTTGAGTCTAGATAATAGATAGGGGATAGATGGGACGGAGATATTCTCTGATGGCCTAATTCGTGCTCAGGGATAGGGGAAGTCATGTTTTTAGTTGCTAAGCAGATTCAAAGAGATATGCCATGATTGTATGTTGTTATGTTATTTTATTTTGTCTTAGTTATATTCGCAGTTGCGCGCTGTTCAAATTGTGACGCAATTTTTTTTAAAATGTTTGTAAGAAAATGTGAAAAATGTTAAAAAAAAAAAAAGTTAAAAAAAAAAAACTTTTTCCCCAAGCACAATGTAAAAAATAAAATAATTTTGTATCGCTGCATCCGGAAAAGTCTGATCTATTACAATATACCATTATTTAAGTTGCAGGGTGAGTTTAAAAATGTAAAACATCAAAATAGTTTTTTGGTCATTTTAGCGCTTAAAAAATTAAATAAAAAAAGTGATAAAAAAATCGTTGTACCAAAAAATGGTGCCCATAAAAATATAGTTCGTCCCACAAAAAATAAGCCTTCACATCACTCAATTGATGAAAAAAATATAAAAAAGTTATGGCTCTCAGAATGTGGTGAAACAGAATATTTTTTTTCCTATTTTCTGTTGTCTAAAACCTGGGTGCATCTTATGGTCAGGTGGGTCTTACAGTCCGAAAAATACGGTACATTAGAAACACATCCACTTGGTGTATAACCGAATCTTTAGCTTAAATTGGCATATATCTAGTAGAAAGAAAATTATAAATTGAGAAATATTGAATATAATTTCTTATATTCTCATCAGTCAAAGTTGTAGTATCTAGGATGGATGCTCAGATGGTGTAGCCTCATAATTGGTGTTGCCAGCTCATTCTTCTGGTTTTGTAAGATTCCAGATTAGCTTGTAGTTCTCTGTCAGAAAAGTATAGTAAACTGGATTAAATAAACTTTACTATATTTGAAAAACCATATTGGAAAATATTTATTAGCTATTGTATACAGGAACAGGATTTTCGAGTGATGGGCAAAATGTACTGATGCCTTGGCCTACAAATTGTCTGTTACTAGCTTTTAAGACAGGTTGCTGGAGCTTCACACCAATGTTTTTTACAATGTGTATATACCATTTAACGTCTATAAAATATAGATGAGCAAATCTTTAAAAATGTTGTCAAATTGTCTAATTTACTGCAAACCACAAACCTGGCAAATACACTATATGAACAAAAGTATTGGAGCACCTACACATTACACATACAGGAGCTTTTATGACATCCTATTTAAATCCATAGGCATCAATATGGAGTTGGTCCCACTTTTGCAGCTAAAAGAGCTTCCATTCTAACAATAGAATAGAGGGGTTTGAAGCCTGCTCACCTATCCTCGGTGAACGGTACTGGTGCATTCCAGACACCAACTTGAACGTAGATAAATTTATTTCACTCGTCTGCTAAAAAGTCCTTTTAATTTGTAACAAGGTAAAAACATCAATACAAAAAAATCAGAACACCCATAAAGAATTGATCTGATTTCTGACTCCAACGAGTCCTTAGTCATAACACATAAGGAAGTGAAAATATGCTAATTTCAATATCCTACACACCCCTCCCAAAACACAAAAAAAAAACGGGGGGTCACAGGTGGGTAAGATATCAATTAGAGACAAATATATATCTCGCAGGATATTCAGTTACCAACTATATTATCTCATACACAATATTTATACATTGAACAATCAATAATATCAGCTTCCTCTCTTCTAGGAAAGCTTTCTACAACATTTTGTAGTGTAACACAATGGAAGTAGAAAGAAAAAAGCCGCACTCACCCGGTCTGACGTAGAAAATTCTTTCATATTTGAAAAGACACTGTCTTCATCTTCCCCCCACACTTTTTTTTACAAGCATTAAAGAATTTTCTACGTCAGACCGGATGAGTGCAGCTTTTTTCTTTCTACTTTCATTGTCCTACATATGGTCTTACCTACGAAGTTCAGCACCTCCTTAGACTTATACCGCAGCCCCTGTTGCACCACCGTGGGCAGTGTACTGCCGAATATCCAGAAGGCCTACTGGTCCCAGCAGTGCCGACTGATACTCTTGTAGGGTATTTTCACATGACCCATTTTCAGTCATTTTTTGGGCCGTAAACACCCCGAAAAAACAGCTCAAAATGCAGGGGCTGAACGCCTCCAAACATCTACCCATTGATTTCAATGGGAAAAACGGCATTCTGTTCCGACGGGGTGTTATTTTACGCCTCATTTTCAAAAAACGGCTCGAAAAAAGATGTTCCCCCGTAAAAAGAAGTGCATGTCACTTCTTGAGCCGTTTTTGGAGCCGTTTGTCATTGACTCAATAGAAAAACAGCTCCAAAAACGGACGTAAAAAACGCAGGTTGCTTAAAAAACGACTGAAAATAAGAGGCTGTTTTCCCATGAAAACAGCTTCGTATTTCCAGCCGTATTTTGTTAACCGTGTGTACATACCCGTACTTAAGCACATTTTGTAGTGTGTCTGTGAGAATTTTTGTCTGACGGCCATCAAGTTTTTCCACAGCAAACTTACCCAACCATTCCATTATAAACCTTGCTTTGTCCACTGGTGCACAGTTGTGCTGGAACAGAAAAGGGCCGAACCCCAAACTGTTCCCACAAAGTGGAAGCATAAAATTATCCAAAATGTCTTGGCATGCTGAAGCATTAAGATTTCCCTCCAACAAACTTTACAGTTGGCACACTGCAGTCAGGAAGATAATAGTCTCCTGTGTCAGACACGTATTTAGTCACTCTCACAGAACCCTTTTCCACTGCTCCAGAGTCCAGTGGCAGCGTGCCTTAGGTCTAGTTCGCACTGAGTTTTTTGCAGGCACAAAAAATCTGCCTCAGAATTCCTTCTGCCATTTTGAGACAGAATTTAAACTGCCAGCATTGTTTTAACGCTTTTTTTTCCCACGTTTTTTTGCTGATAAAAAATGCAACACAACAAAAAAACTCAGAAACTAGCGCCTTTGGTTTCTTCTGCCTCCAATTAATTTCAGTGGAAGGTCAGAGGAGAAAGAACATGCCACTTTTTTTTTCCGCGAGTGTCCGAAAGCCGTCCAGGAAAAAATCGCCTTTGCTTCCTATTGAAATCAATAGGGGACAATTTGGGCCGTTTTATAGCATTGATTCCGACGTGGTTTCCGCGGCAAAATCAGCGTAAACAAAGTCCTTACACTACTCCATCCAATGCTTGGCATTGTACTTGGTGATGTATGGCTTGCATGCAGCTGCTCGGCCATGGAAACCCATGCCATGAAGCTCCCGGTGCACAGTTTTTGTTCGGATGTTAAAGTGAACCTGTCACCAGCATTTCACCAATTGAACTTTATTTATCCCTCACTGGCCGCTGCTATCAAAAGTTCATTGCCTTTATCCCCTCTCCTAAACTCCTCATCCGACTGTTAATAACAGTCTGCAAACATTTTGCGCCTTTTATCTTAAAAATTCGGTGTCCTTTTGTGCGCACACCCCAGAAGAGGACATCAATGCACAAGCACGGGATGTTGTGTGCTGGGGGAAGGCGAGGAGCTGTCAATCAAAAGTAAGGAGGCGGGGTAAACTCAGAAAGACTTGAGGAATGAAGATATGACTCTTTTCAAACGAAGATTTGACTCTTTTATGCTCATTAGCATACGGTGTGGGAACACTAAAAAACTGAATACTAAAGCTACAGAGCCGACTAAGAAGATAATTATAGGTTATATAGGAATGATTTTTCACCCACTATCACAAGGTATTGCTGATTTAATAGGTGAAATGCAGGTGACAGGTTCCCTTTAATGCCAGAGGAGGTTTGGATCTCTGCAGTTATTGAGTCAGCAGAGAGTTGGTGACTTTTATGCACTATGCGCCTCAGCACTCAGCGACCTCACACTGTAACTTTACGTGGTCTGCTACTTTGTGGCTGAGTTGCTGTGGTTCCTAAACGCTTCCACTTTGCAATAATGCCACTTACAGTTGATCGTGAAATATCTAGGAGGGTAGAAATTTCACTAACTGACTTGCTACAACAGTGGCATACTATTACAGCACCACGCTGGAATTCAGTAAACTCTTTAGAACGACCCATTCTTTCACAAATGTTTGTAAGGGCAGACTGCACGGCTAGGTGATGGATTTTATACACATGTGGCAGTGGGACTGAATGAAACACCTAAATTCAATGATTAAGAGGTGTGTCCCAATACTGTTGTCCAGATTTATATTCTACCAAGTCTAGTAATAAATATTTATTCTTTAAGAGGCCTGGAAAAAGTAGTGGCCTCAAAGTCAATAATTATTTTTAATGCTACCGGAGCTATGTATATGGATTGGGGTGACTTTGTACCACATATAGTTGATGGCTTTAAGTAAAACCCAACGTGGGTAATTTATCAACATTTCTACACCAGTTTTCTGGTGTAGAAAAGTCAGAAAAGGGCCCAAAGACTTTTGCCTTTATTCGCCGCCCTCGCCACTTTTGTGGAAATGGGACGTGGCTTCAGGGAAAGGTGAAGAAAACTGGCGGATATTATAGTGGAATTCTACACTGTCGTAGATTTCCCTTTATGAGGAGTAGCAAGGTATAGGCCTGTGCTGGGCCCCTGCCTTGCCCCCTGACCAGACAACCCCCAAAATAAAAAAAATAAGAATTATGCTCACCTCTCCGCTCTTCTTCTCCCTATGGGCTCCTTCATCAGTGTGGCACCGCTCATACAATGTAATGACGCCGGGCAGCGTCAGGACATTGTATGCAGCACTGATGTCGTTAAAGTGTGCCACATATAAGGCCATGACGCTGCTTGGCGTCAGGACCATGTTTGAGCAAAGCTGGGGTAATGAGGGAGCCGGAGGAAAGAAGAAGAGCGCTGAGGTGAGTATGTGTGGTTTTTTTTTTATTGCGATGTAGGGGAGTTGATGGTAAATGGCCTTAGTTGTTGTACCACAATTGTGGCGCAGTGCCTGGCCGGAGAATGCAACTCATTTATGAAGAGGCTTTTGCCTCTTCATAAATGTGTTACATCTTACTCCAACTTTTCTTCCTTTTTAGGGCTCATTCACATGAGCGTGATTCTCGTCCGTGTGCTGTGCGTTGAAACAACGCACAGCACACGGACCCATTGATTTCAATGGGGCTGTTCACATGAGTTTTCACGCAGTGAGTGTCCGTTGCGTACCTAGTCACCCATTTTTAAGTCAATGGGCGAGTGAATACCACGGACAGCACATGGACGCACATTCGTGTGCTGTCCGTGTTTCACGCATCAATTACATTGAAAAGAAAAAGTGAGTGAAAAACACATGCCACACGCAAAGCACACTGATACAAAATTGCAACGCACACAGACAGATTTACGCACATTTTTTACATACGTAAATCTGTCACGCTCGTATGAATGTAGCCTAAGACTGACGTATGAAACACCAGCCTTAATAAATTTCTGCTCTATATGTCCTTAAACTGTCACTGGTAGGAGGTTATCTCTTCTTCTATACAAACATCTTCCTTTCCTTAAAAATCATGCTTTAAACACACGGTTTTATCCAGCGCTTTCAAGCATATGAATGACTCTCAGTTTTTCTTCAGTGGAAAATAACTCACCTTGTCGCTCTCAGTGACGTGAACAATAAATAGGAACGCTGGTTAAAAGTGAGACATTGTGACTAGTTAGATCTAACAGCGTGCTAGAAAAGACAAGACCATTCAATTATCACTGCACAGACAGCACACAGAGTGCGAGACTCAGCATAGACTCAAGTGATAAATAAATCTGCATTTCTCTACCCTTTCCCAAGATTTTCCTCATCAGCGAACCATACTGCTTGCAGAAACATATTGAAGATGAGCAGTGTAATTGGATGAGAGTAGGGAGGGGATTTTTATCTTTTCCAGGGGTTTTTACTAGAGACAGTGGACATAGTCAGGAAGCCATGAAATTACAATGTCGATTTATACGCTCTAGATTTTATACAGTGATGAAATGGAGAAATTTGGGAGGAAGAAATATATGGGCTCAATGCAAGAATCAGTTATAGCAACATGTATGGTCATAGTTTTAAAACTATGGTCTGGTGTTGCATTTTCCAGTATAGGTCAAGCAGTTTTAGGTCAGGGTCACACAGTTTTGATGCAGTTTTTTATGCAGTTTCAGTTTTCTGAGCTAGAAGTGGATTCAAAAGAAAGGACAAGTATAGAGAAAAGACTGATGCATCTCCTTTCATTTGTGTCCACTTTTGAGTTTGGCTCAATTCAGCCGAAAACAACCACAAAAATTGCATCAAAACTGTGGGTGTGATCCTGGCCTAAAGCCAAATTATACCCAGTCTCAGTTTTTCCTGGACTTCCATTCTTAACCCCTTAAGCAAGCGGTCTAGTTTGGGCCTTAAAGAGGATTGGTCACTAGTTTAGTAATGCCCAATATTCTAGCTAATCTAATAGGCGCTGTCACACTGATAATGCTAGTGAAAATTATGTCATAAAAAGCTTATTATTTGGAAAATTATGAGCTTTTTCTAAATATTCAAATGAGACAAGTGGGTGTCTATACTAGACAAGTGGATATCAACATCAGCGATTCTCCTGAGGTGGAGCAACCTCATAGCCTCTGCCGCTGTCCTATCAGCATGAAGCTGCTTCACACAGTGTGAGAGACAGGCTGGAGGGAAGGGGGATCACTTCAAATAGTCATATCTCCAGCTGTGGACCACCTAGAACAGTAGTTCTGGTGGCATATGAAAGATGAGATCTCATCTTTCATATGGCACCAGGATCGCAGTGCTAGCTGTGAAACAACTGGAGATATCCACCAGTCGGGAATGGAAGCTGTATACTATATGATCACACTGTGTTGCTGGGCAGGGAAGGGGGAGAAGCTGTATGCTGATTGGACAGCGTCAAACAGAAAACATTACACCGCTCAGAGTGAAAAGAAAGAGTCACCTCCCACTTGGCCAGTATAGTGAAATTAGCATATTTAGAAAAATACACATAACTTTGTAAATAATAAAACTTTTTGAAAAAAAATCACACTTGTTATCACCATCATAGCGCCTATTCGATTTGTTAGAAGAAAAAGCATTAACCCCTTGACGCATTATCACGTATATGTATGTAATAAGTGTCAAAGGGAAGTATGGAGGGCGCTCATGGGCTGACCGCCCTCCATACTCTGCAGGTGTGTCAGCTGTGTTTTACATCTGACAGACCAGACTAATGGCCAGGAACAGCGATCGTGCTGTACCCGGCCGTTTAACCCCTCAATCGTGACTGCAGCATCTGAAGCGTTGAAAAGAGGGGGTGGCCACCTCTGACAGCTCATCGGTGCCCCCCCCCCCCCCCCACAATCTGCCTTCTGTCTGCCTCTGTTAGGGCATGACCAGACGTGGCGGAATTGCTCTGGAATTCCGCTGCGAACAGTCTGCAGCGGAAATCCGCAGCGTACACGTTTCTCCATTGCCTTCCACAGCTTTTTAGTAGGGTTCGTTTACACATTGCGGACAATTCCGCTGCGGAGCATAGGCTGCGGTGCGGAATTTGGTGTCCGCAGCATACACTGGTTGTTGCGGACGTGTAGTGGACTTGTTGCGGACTCATTGCGGAATTTCTCCATTGACTTCAATGGAGAGTCAAAATTCCGCAATGAAGTCCGCAGATGTTATATGTGCTGCAGAGCGTATTGGTTTTACTAACATGATAGTTCTTCATTCTGGCTGGACCTATGTATTTCTAGGTCTACAGCTAGACTGAGGAAGTCAATGGGCTCCCGTAATTACGGGTGACTACGTGTGTGCACCCGTAATTATGGGAGCGTTGCTAGGCGACGTCAGTAAATAGACACTGTCCAGGGTGCTGAAAGAGTTAAGCGATCGGCTGTAACTGTTTCAGCTCCCTGGACAGTGACTTCCGATCACAATATACATCAACCTGTCAAAAAAATAGAAGTTTATACTTACCGAGAACTCCCTGCTTCTTCCTCCAGTCAGGCCTCCCAGGATGACGTTTCAGTCCAAGTGACGGCTGCAGCCAATCACAGGCTGCAGCGGTCACATGGACTGCCGCGTCATCCAGGGAGGTCGGGCTGGATGGCGAAAGAGTAACGCGTCACCAAGACAACGGCCGGGTAAGTATGAATTTCTTTTTACTTTTACTTTTACTAAGGAAACGGCTGTCCCTTCTCTCTATCCTGCACTGATAGAGAGAAGGGAAGCCCTCTTCCCCTCAATACGCAACGGCTAGTCTGCATCAATTTAATGCCCATTTTAGGCAAAGCCGCAACAGAATCTGCAACGCAGATTCTGTGCGGCATTGATGCGGACAGTGGTGGAAGAACTCTGCCACGTCTGGTCATGCCCTTAAGTCGTGTCTCTGACAGGCCTTAACAGAAGCCTGTGAAAATGACGATATACTGCAATGTTTTAGTATTGCAGTATATTGTACAAGCAATCTAACGATCGCTGGTCCAAGTCCCCTGAGGGGACTAATAAATGTTGTAAAAAAAGTTTAATAAATTTATTAGTAGTAAAAAATTATAATAATATTAAAAGTTAAAAAAAACCGCCCTTTTAACATTTTTCCTCCAAAGTAATGTAAAAAAAAATAAACAAAATTGGTATCACTGCGTCCGTTAAGGTCTGAACTATTACAATTTACCATTATTTAACTTGCACAGTGAACACAGTAAAAAAACAAAAATATAAAAGGCCAAAATCACAGTTTTTTAGTCACCTTATCTCGCAAAAAATGTAATAAAAAGTTTTGAAAAAGTTGTACGTACCAAAAAATTATACCAACCGGATTGTCTCGCAAAAAATAAGCCGTCACAGAACTCAATCCACTGAAAAATAAAAAAGTTGTTAACTCCTTAACGCCGAAGGACGGATATATCCGTCCTCAGCAGCTGCTAGTTCGCGCAGGAGGACGGATATATCCGTCCTGTGATCGCGCGGGCACTGCCACTGTACCCACGCGATCAGCGGCAGGAGCCCGGCTGTTATACACAGCCTGGCTCCTGCTGCAATTGCCGGAATCGAAGCGCGCGCCGATTCCGGCAGTTTAACCCATTAAATGCCGCTGTCAATATTGACAGCGGCATTTAATGTGTTTGACAGAGGGGGGAGCTCCCTCTGTCACCCGATCGGCGCCCCCGCAAACAAATCGCGGGTCGCCGTCGGGTTTCCATGACAGCCGGGGGTCTAACAAAGACCCCCAGGTCTGCCTTCAGCATCTGCCTGTTAGGCGATGCCAGAGGCATGACCTAACAGGTTGCCTGTCAGTTTTACACTGACAGGCAATAATGCTTTGGTATACGAAGTATACCAAAGCATTATATATGTGATCGGCACATCGCATAGTGAAGTCCCCTGGTGGGACTAAAAAAAAATATGTAAAACAGTTAAATAAAGTTTGTGAAAAAAATAAATAAATAATTACAGTCAAAGTCAAATAAAACTACTTTTTTGGCCCAAAAAGTGGTTTTATTTAGTAAAACGGTCAAAACAAATCACACATACACATATATGGTATCCCCGCGATCGTAACAACTTGACCAATAAAATGAACATATTAATTAAACTGCCGGATGAACGGCGTCCAAAGAAAACGCAAAAAACAACGTCAAAATTCTCTCTTTTCTCCCATTCCCCCCATAAAAAATAAAATAAAAGTTAATCTATAAGTCCTATGTACCCCAAAATAGTACTAATGAAAACGACACATTGTCCCGCAAAAATCAAGCCCACATACGACCACATCGACGGAAAAATAAAAACGTTACGTCTCTTGGAATGCGGCGATGCAAAAACAAGTAATTTTTTTCTAAAAGGCTTTTTATTGTGCAAACGTAGGAAAACATATAAAACCCTTACATATTTGGTATCCCCGTAATCGTGCCGACCCATAGAATAAAGTTAACATGTTATTTACGCTGCATAGTAAACGGCGTAAATTTATAACGTGAAAATTAATGCTGGAATAACTGCTTATTTTCAATTCTCTCCTAAAATAAAGTTAATAAAAGTTAATCAATATATTATATGCATCTAAAAATGGTACAATTACAAAATACAACTCGTCCCGCAAAAAACAAGCCCTTATACGGCTATGTAGACGGAATAAAAAAAGAGTTACGACTCTTGGAATGCGACCGTGAAAAAACAAAAAATAATCCTTGGTCATTAACGTGCAAAATGGCCCAGTCATTAAAGAGGCTCTGTCACCAGATTTTGCAACCCCTATCTGCTATTGCAGCAGATAGGCGCTGCAATGTAGATTACAGTAACGTTTTTATTTTAAAAAAACGAGCATTTTTGGCCAAGGTATGACCATTTTTGTAGTTATGCAAATGAGGCTTGCAAAAGTCCAAGTGGGTGTGTTTAAAAGTAAAAGTCCAAGTGGGTGTGTATTATGTGCGTACATCGGGGCGTTTTTAATACTTTCACTAGCTGGGCGCTCTGATGAGAAGTAACATCCTCTTCTCTTCAGAACGCCCAGCTTGTGACAGTGCAGATCTGTGACGTCACTCACAGGTCCTGCATCGTGACGGCCACATCGGCACCAGAGGCTACAGTTGATTCTGCAGCAGCATCAGCGTTTGCAGGTAAGTCGATCTTACCTGCAAACGCTGATGCTGCTGCAGAATCAACTGTAGCCTCTGCTGCCGATGTGGCCGTCACGATGCAGGACCTGTGAGTGACGTCACAGATCTGCACTGTCAGAAGCTGGGCGTTCTGAAGAGAAGAGGATGTTACTTCTCTTCACAGCGCCCAGCTAGTAAAAGTATTAAAAACGCCCCGATGTACGCACATAATACACGCCCACTTGGACTTTTACTTTTAAACACACCCACTTGGACTTTTGCAAGCCTCATTTGCATAATTACAAAAATGGTCATAACTTGGCCAAAAATGCTCGTTTTTTAAAAATAAAAACGTTACTGTAATCTACATTGCAGCGCCTATCTGCTGCAATAGCAGATAGGGGTTGCAAAATCTGGTGACAGAGCCTCTTTAAGGGATTAAGGCTCTCAGAATGTGGTGATACAAAACAATAATTTTTTTTTCAACAAAGAGTTGTTTTGTTTTTTAAAGTAATAATATATAATTTGGTATCACCATAATCGTATTGAGCCACAGAATAAAGTTAAGTTGTCATTTTTACCGCGCGGTGAAAGCCGTAAAGACGAAAACCCAAAAACCAATGTAGGAATCACAGTTTTTTAGAATTCGATCCCGCAAAGATTTTTTTTTCAGTTTCCCAGTACATTATATGGTACTTTAAATGGTGCCATTATAAACTACAATTCCTTCCGCAAACAATAATCCCTCACACCGCACCAGTGACCGAAAAATAAAAAGTTATGGTGCTTGGAACGCGGGGAGTGAAAAACGAAAACAAAAAAATGGCTCGATTTTTCTTCTATGCATTCCAAAAGCTATAACTTTTTTAGCTTTACCATAAACATAGCCGTGTGAGGCTTGTTTTTTGCAGTATTTTTAAATGGCACCGTTTTGGTTTGCATATAATGTATTAAATAACTTTATTCTTTTTTGTGAGGGAGTGGAAAAAAACGGCATTTCCAACAATGTTTTTGGTTTTACGGCGTTGTAAATGCAGTATAAGTGTATGTTCACATGCACTGTTTTCAGACGTAATTCTGGCGTTCTACTCCTCGAATTATGCCTTAAAAAATGACTCCATTACGCCTTCAAACATCTGCCCATTGCTTTCAATGGGTTTTATGATGTTCTGTTCCCTTGAGCCTTTATTTTACGCGTCGCTGTCAAAATACGTAAAATGACTGCTCGTCAAAAGAAGTGCAGGACACTTCTTGGGACGTTTTTGGAGGCATTTTTCATTGACTCCATTGAAAAACAGCTACAAAAACGGCCATGAAAAACGCGAGTTGTTAAAAAAACTTCTGAAAATCAGGAGCTGTTTTCGCCTGAAAACAGCTCCATATTTTCAGACGTTTTTGCTCACTGCGTGTGAACATACCCTAAGTTCAATATAAATAACGTACTACTTGTATTTTGCAGGTCAATACGTTTATGGCAATACTAAATTTCTACAGTTTTTCTATGTTTTAATACTTTTTCACAATGAGACTATAAAAAAATAAATTTGTGTCGCCGCATACCAAGACTCATAACATTTTTATTTTTCTGTCTCTGATCCCACCCGTTGCAGCTGGGTGTCAGCTGTACAGTATAATACAGCTGATACCCACTGCTGATGGTGCAGGCTCAGCTCCTGAGCCTGCCCATGCAAGCTCAGTAAATGTATGGCGTCTCCCATCCGCGCTCTTTATACAAGGCGGCACGTGTCAAAGTATTTTCGAAGCTCCCAAACATGCATCTTATTATAATAATATATATATATTATTATTAATATATATATGTATCTCAAACATTAAATTAGGAGCATATTTCTATAGTAAGATAGCTCTGCCTGACATGATAACATTACTATGCAATAGACAGGCATGAGTTATGTCTGTTACTCCCATCATCTGGAAAGCTGCTGCCGCTTCTCACCTCCCGTTCTGGTTCCTGTCTTCCGCAGCAATTTTGCTGGTTCGGGCTGTGGCTCTTCTGCTCTGGCTGCACAATGGCGTCAGGCTGCCAAGGCAACCGGTGCTGAAAATGACATCAGACCTGGCAGCCTATTAAAAGGGAATTGTCCTGCCATGCATTATCTGGTAATTGAGGTACATCCTTCCTGGCTCTGTTCTTTGCATTTGTATTGCTATTGTCTTTTGATCGTGATCCTGGCCTTGTTCCTGACTACGTGTCTGACACACTTTGGATACTACTCCAGGTACTTGTGGCTATTCTCTTGGTCCTGACCTGCATCTATTTGCTGACTTGGTACTATATCATCCCTTGGCTTTCTTCATCTTGTTTGCTTACTTGGTGATAAATCCTAGTTCCCTTCCTGACCTCATCTTTGCAGAAGCTCTACCGCGGCCAATTCAATAATATTCTGGGGACTGTGTCCTGGATATCCTCCTACAGCAAAGTCCATACCGCCTTGCAGGGGCTAAAGGTGAAGAACCAGGGGATCCATTAGACTTTAAACCCCCAGTCTAGCCTCCGCCAATCGTATTTCAATATACGGTTCGTGACTAGTAACAGTGTTGTAGCATCTTAACAATTTCTACTGCTGCTTCCATAATTCAGGGGATGTTCTGGGATTAATGGACCCTTAAGCCATACAACCCATAAATGTTTCTTTAACTGGATCCTGTCCCTTTATTAAAAAGCCCCACAGTTAGGATTTACATTTTTTTTACCCCCTAAAATGTATTTATTGGCACTTTACCATAAAAGGGTTTACCAGTCATTAACATTTATCACCTATCCACGGGGTAGGTGGTGAATGTTAGATCAGGGCCCCCGACCAATTTCTAAATAGAGGGACCTCATTCCCGTGTCCTTGCTCACATAAACATTCACAGAGTGGAGGAATTCTATGGAAAGGTGGGATAGCATGCATGCTCCACTCCATATAACTCTATGGGCAGAATGTAAAGAGTGGAGTGAGGGGACTGTTGAATGGAGCAGCAGTATGTATACTCAGCCATTACTCCATACAGCTCCTCCCTATCTTAGATACAATGGTGGGAAGAGGCAGGGAAGTTTCTTTTTCTAGCAATCAGTGGGGGTTCCATAAATCAAACCCCCACCAATGTGCCATTTATCACCTATCACGTGGATGACTGAAATACTTCTTTAAGTCCAGAAACAAGATTGCTTTAGCATGTGTCAGAAATAATCCCAGAGTAGATTTAAACTAGACTCTCGAAATTCGAGATTTTTTTTCCAGAAATTCCTACATTTTCAGGATTGAATTTACAAGTTGTGGACTTGGTCCCCAAAAGTGCTTTCATTCATCTAAATGTCAATTGTCCCATTCAGTTAAAGGTCTTTATGAAACAGAGATGTTATGTAGTTAATTAAACAATGTACTAAACAAAAGACTCCACAAATCTGCTTTAATGAAAGAAAAACGTGAACACTAAGCGTTCCGTTTGCAAAAAGAAAATAAATGTGCATTTGTTTGCAAAACGGCCATTACAGTTTAGGTCCATGAAAAATGAAGCAATATGTCTCACTGATTATTAGATGCAAGTTCTATGATTCCCCAATGCTTAACAATTTGCTAATAGGAGATTGCAGGATACAGTATCTCAAGTCCGGTTAAAAGCCTCACTCGCTGTGATTCATTCACATAATAGAGGCTTGGAATAAATCTTCTCCTCAATTTAAAAACAAGAACACATCAGTAAATATTTAAAATTAAGGGGGGAGTGAAGTCATCTGGTTTCCATTTGGATGATAGAATATCCAACTAGAATCCTATTACTAAAGGCTCTGCAACTGGGAGGTGCCCATACATCTCACTCCATCACCAAGCAGGAGACTTTACATGAAAGACTAGCAAGTCAAACTGGCCCTCTTAATCAAGAACTAATTGTGAAAGATAGAGGGGAGTGTGAACACAGTGACCGCTGGGTTATATCTGTGGTGTATATGCAAGACTGAACATGGAACTCAGCCCCAGAATGATAAGCCTTATCAGCACTTTGTAGGTCCTCCAGCAGTTGTTGTCGCTCAGTAATGCTTTGCATCATTTTTTAAATGTCTGCAGTCCTTCATTCCATTGTCCTCTAGTAACTGTCAAAATAAAAAGGATCAAACAGAAGGATGTTTGAAAAAAAACCACCATTAAACATAGCCTTCTAGGCTCGGTTCAGTGTTATCTGAATACATAAAAGGACATAGTGGATTTGAAAACATATGCAATAAATAAACAATTAATATGGGTTTACATTCATTTGTCACGGTCATTTTTTTATTTTTATTTTATTGCATTTTTTTAAAACTTGCAATATGTTTGCATCAGGTTCTATCGGTTTACATCTAGCTTTCAATCATTTTTTTTTCGTCCTGTTAAATGTTATAAAAGGGAATAAAAAAAATTGATAGAAAAATAAAAGCCAATGCATTACAATTAATGGCATGACCAATGACCGGGTGCTACATGTTGCATTAACGAGCATTAGAAGAATTTTATGGAACTCTTTAGATAGTGAAAAATCTAGTGTTGCAACAAGTTTAGCCAGAGGCGTAACTTGAAGTTCCTGGGCCCCAATGCAAAATATGTAACATGCCCCCACCCCCCACCATGTGTCATTTATACACTTGTGTCTTCTTATGTGGCAGAAGGGCTTTTGGCCCCCTCAGGCTTCAGAGCCAATGTGCAACTACAGTGGCACCCGCTATAGCTACATCCCTGAATAACTAGTCTACAAAGTTGCCCTTTCTATTCTTCACACCCTCACAGAGATAGAAACTTTACTGGCCAGATTTCCAAGTCACAGCCCTAGAGACGAGACCAATTGGTGGCAGGTATACTGCTGAGGATATCAGGCAGGAAAGTTGTCATAATACAGATTAGCAGGTTAGGATTATCAAGAGACTTTACTAAGAAGGCAGTCAGACAGACGTACCATGGAAGATTCAAAGCATAGACAGAAGATAGCGCTAAGGTGAATATCAGAGTGTTCAGCTAAGGAAATTCCAGACATAAAACCAAATCAGTGAGGCAGGGTCATGATGTAGTGATCCGGCGGGCCAGAAAGATATTGATACGCCTTTAGTAATATCATTGGACCAAGGAACATGGCAACTGAATGAGGCAGAAGTAGAGAGCAAGTATCAGAAGTTTGATGAGACTTAACAGTTAAAACCATATTAAAATTATTGGCATCCAATGGCAAATCATTTCCTTTAAAATATGGCAATTACATTTTAAGCAAGATGTAAAATGCACTTATAGAGTTTTTCCCAGATTTTCCTTCAACACCCAAGACAAAAAAAAACATAAAGGAAAACTCATAAGTGATATGTAAAATGTAATTCATTTGAGATGGTAAAATGATAACGTCAGGTGCGTGATAGCAACCTGCAATAACCCACACACTCCAACCCGATCCAGAATTTTATGTGGATAGAGTATGCAGATTGCCATTTTAATTACCTTCTTTTGCTAGTTTGTTTGCTTGTTGTATTGTTTGTGTGGTTAATAGCTTTCTCGGTGCTTATTTTTTGCAGTAACAGATGGTGGATTGGAAAATATTATTGTGTTTGGTATTTGTTTAGTGACAAAACATTCTCGTTCTGTAGCACGTTTTGAAAAAAATGAGCACAATTTCCATTGTGTTTAAAGGGGTTTACCAGTCCCTAAAAATGTATGGCCTATCCCCAGGATAGACCATCAATAGCTGATCGCTCGGGGTCCTACTGCCGGGACCCCCACTGATCAGCTGTTTTGAAGGGGCTGCAGCGCTTCTACGAGAACAGCTTCCCCTCCATTCCGGTCACTGCTCGTATTGTAAATAGCAGTAGCAGCGATTCACAGTATTACAACCTTCTCCCATTGCAGTGAATGGGAAAAGGGTGTAATACTGTGAACCGCCGCTAGTGCTTTGTCAGCGATTCACAGTACAAGCAGTGACCGGAATAAAGGGGAAGCAGCGCTCGTACAAGCGCTGCTGCCCTTTTAAAACAGTTGATCAGCGGGGGACCCGAGCGATCAGCTATTGGTGGCCTATCCTGAGGATAGGCCATCAATTTTTAGGGACTGGAAACCACTGGAAATAGGATATATGTAAGCTTGCACTAGTGTTTGTCTGGTCATACTTGATACAAAATGCCAGTAAGAATTAATGAATAATTCAATGTAATTTGGTAGAAATGTTACTGGTATTCACCTTAAATATTTCATGCTAGCTTAAGGAAAAGTTCAACTGATAACAATTATAAGCCCAAATGAAACTGGGCCCCTAAGTGGCCAAATGGGCATATTTTGGCCAGTCTTGCCACCTACACATGTACCCAGATTTAGTATTCATCTTGTTAGTAGCTTAACCACTGAGAACAGGTTTAAAATAGTGAATCAGAAAAAACTGTTTGAAAAGATACTTCAAAATGGCAACTCCAGGTTTCTTAATAGTGTCTTGAGTGCCATACTTAGAATTCTCAAATATTCTGAGCAATACTACCGGATGTGAGTGGCTGCTGATACATTTATAGTGTTGCCACATTTCTGCGGACTACTGAATACCATCTTCTGGGTTTTCAATATTGATATGCCTGGTGAACATTAGACATCCAATATAATGACATCCTTCTGGTGGAAAACGGAACAGGAAACTTTACTGACATTTTCTAAATTCTTGCACGTTGAGCTCGTCTTCCATGGTTCTAAAAATGTATTAAATAGTTTTAAACATAGTCTTGTGTTTATGAAAAGCCAACCTTCCATTATCATCATCAAATGTAGTCCCTACTTCCCATTGATGATTGTATAAACATTTACAGACTTTGCATAGTCCAGGGGAGTCTATCAGCTATATCTAAAGCCTGCAGATGTTGTTAAAGAGGTCTGTCACTTCTATCATTAATAAGTAAGATCCTTTCAAAAATGCAACAGCAAGTCCCAAGATAAGTTAAAATATAGGAGAGAAAGGAAAATATTTAAAAATATTCATCTAAAATTGAGTTTAAAATTATTTAGGATAGGTCCTCCTTTAAAGGGTACCTGCCATACACATTATGCTGCCCTCACTGTGGGCAGCATAATGTAATGACGGACACGCTTATACCAGCGGTCTGTCACTTTTTTGCTAAAGTAAAGTTGTTTCTAAAAATGCACATGCAGAGTCCAGGCAGTGTCGGCAGAGATGAATCTGGCGTATTCATGAGCTGCCACTAGCACTGCCCACTTTTCACTATCCCACTCTGCTGATTAACAGATGTCTCTTTATGCACAAAGTAATAGGGAGACATCTATCAATCAGCAGGGTAAGGGCGGAGTTAAAATAAAGTGGGCAGAGCTAGCAGCTCTATGAATATTCCGGACTCCTTTCTGACAGCGCTGCTTGGGCTCTGCATGTATATTCTTAAAAGTAGCTTCAGTTTAGCAAATAAGTGACAACCCGCTGAAATCAGCGTGTCTGTCACTACATTATGCTGCCCTCAGTGAGGGCAGCATAATGTGCAGGGCAGGTTCCCTTTAAGACCATTATAATAATGAAAGCAATCCAGACCACCTTGATCTTCTTGCAGGCCACTCCTGCAGCCTGCCTATATAATCCAGGAAAAATGTACAAGATAAAAGGTAAATTGTGCATTTCATCTCTTCCGGGGCTCCGTGTTCTTCTTTATGTATAGTTCCTAATGACATTGTCTGTATGTTTGGGGTCATTGTCCTGCTGTGGAATAAATGTGGAGCCAATCAGACGCCTTCCTGATGATATTGCATGATGGATAATTATCTGCCTGTATTTCTCAGCACTGAGGACACCATTAATCTTGACCAAATCTCCAAATCCATTTGCTGAAATGCAGCCCCAAACTTGCAAGGAACCTCCATCATGCATCACTGTTGCCTGCAAGCACTCACAATGGTACCGCTCTCTTGCCCTTCAGCGAACAAACTGCCTTCTGGTACAGCCAAATATTTCACATTTTGACTCATCAGTCCAGAGTGCCTGCTGTTATTTTTCTGCACTCTAGTTCCTATGTTTTCGTGCATAGTTGATTCGCTTGGCCTTGTTTCCACATTGAAGGTATGGCTTTTTGGCCGCAATTCTTCTATGAAGACCACCTGGCTAAACTTCTCCGAAGAGTAGATGGGTGTACCTGGGTCCCAATGATTTCTGCCAGTTCTGAGCTGATGGCACTGCTGGACATCTTCTGATTTAGAAGGGAAGTAAGCATGATGTGTCTTTGGTCATCTGCACTGTTTCCTTGGCCGACCCTGAAACCCCAGTCTACTTTGAAATCTATGCCTGGGAGAGACCTTGCTGATGCAGTATAACTACCTTGTGTCTTGTTACTATGCTCAGTCTTGCCATGGTGGACCTGTGACATGAAACTATCTTCTGTAACCTCACCTTTGTAGTAGAGTTTGGCTGATCCTCACCCAGTTTTAAGCCTCCTACACAGCTGTTTCTGATACAGTTAATGACTGTGTTTCAACCTACATATGAAAATGAAGATCATAATCACAGTTTTGGTATAATTGGTTAATCATACACCTGACTATAATCCTACAAAATCTATGACTTTGGGCAAGTGCACCTAGTAGAATTAATGCTCTTTTGAAGGCAAAGTGCGGTCACACCAAAATATGGATTTGATTTAGATTTCTCTTCTGTTCATGCAGTTTGTATTTTGTTAATTAATAAGAAAAACTATTAACACTTCTATTTTTCAAAGCATTCTTACTTTCCAGCATTTTTCCACAATTGCCTAAAACGTTTGCATAGTACTGTATATCGCCATATAGATATAAGATAGCTTGTTGCTGACAGCTAAGGCTACATGCACACGTACTGCGGAAAATATGCCTCAAAACCACAGGAAAACGCACAAAATTCGCAAGGAAACAAACCCACCTAATAGCACGTTTTTCAGTGCGTTTTTAGGAGCATTTTTTATGTTTTAATGCGTAAGTCGATGTGTTTTTCCTTAGAACTAGGCAGATAGAATTCACAAGCGGAAACGCAACATAAATTGATATGCTGCAGATTTTAACATACGCACCGCACCACAGGTCAATTTACATGCTGAAAAAAATACAGCATGTACATGAGATTTCCTGAAATCTCATTTACTTTGCTTGTACTGTATTAAGCTGCGGATTTGCCGCTCGCAAAACCGAGCAGCAAAACCGCGCGTAATACACTTCGTGTGCATTGAGCCTACTTTCAACTACATGAGATTCCTCCCAGCTTGGCCAAGATTACATGTTTTTTCAGCGGGGAGAAGGGGATAATCTACTGTCAGAATAAAGAATTGGGCATGTTGGATTTCAATTTGCCCGATCCTTCTTTCCCCAAAATTTGCTGTGTATGGGGTCAGGAGACACTTTAGATAGTCACACGATATTGCAGAAATCGTAGGATTCAGAGGACATTTATTAAATGAGTTTGGCTGCCATTATTTTTCAAAATAAGATGAACCTTTTTTATTTAGGAGTTGGAGGAGGTCAAGCTCGTGTCTCGTAGCCATATATTGGCCATTAAGAGGGCCATTTACTATTTGCAATTGTGCCAACAATGTCAGCTTTATAGTTTTACATAGGGAACGGTACAGATGTCATAATATAACAAGAATACATTTTGGTGACATGTTCCTTTTAACTCACTCTGAATTTACACTCTAAAGATAAGATCTACTTGGTGCATGTCTGTAGATTGCTTCACATTTGCATTTTGTAAGTAAATAATCCACTTTTATGTAATATATAGAAAATGCTATAACAAATTGTAAAACTTCAAAATACAGAAAAATAATAGAAGAAAGATTTGGACTGCGTTATATGCAAGGAGGATAAATGTAATGAATATAAAGAAGATTTACACTGACAGGGAGGAGCCAGCTATAGAATAAACTGCACATTTTCTGTGATTTGCAGAGATTAGGAACAGCAATACTCATGTCTTCACATGCATTTGCCAGAAAGGAATTGTTTTGCTGCCACGGAAATCACTTACTGTGCAAGATCATCTTTACTCCGGAAATACAAATTTAAGTCTGAAACCTGTCATTAGTTTCTGTTTGAGTGAAAGGAACACATAGTGTAATCTTCAGAACTACTGCTAGGAGATTAACCCCTGTAATATAGTGAGGTAATGTGTCTCGTTACATTGTAATGAGAATGTTTAGGAGATTACAAGCTTTTTTTTCCCATTGTAACCGTAGAAAAATTCAGGTGGTGGGGAATAGATTTACAGTTTTTTATTTTGTTGTGGGAATTGTGCATTTCTCTGTTTTAACTTTTTTTCAATATTCAAACCAAGGAATCATTTACCATTTATAGGATCTATGTTTACCTAAATCCAGATTACCATGCAAATCACTAATTTTGATCAATGCATAAAAAAAATTGTTGCCCGCTTTAGACTTTAGAATCTATTTGTTAGAAGGATCTCCAACGAAAAGCAGATCACAGGGTATACCGGGACCTCTAGCGATCAGCTGTAATATGTGGAGGGACCCAGCAGCAAGTTTTTAATCTCCCTCCAACACCACCACAGGGGGAATACATTACACATTTCCCAAACTGTAATTTTAAACACAAATGTAAAATCAGGGCACCCCACCTACCACCAAGTGCCATTCATAATCCTGATGTCTTCTTGTGTAGCAGAGGGGCCCCCATAGGCACCAAAGTCCAGGTGCGACTGCTACTCTACATTCCCTATAGCTACACCCCTGCCTGCCTCTTTAGCTAAACCTAAACTCTCTGCCAAACAAAAATAAAAGGGTTCAGGAGGGAATTACAACCTGTGTTCTGACCCGGTAGAGCGGTGTTACAGATATGTATTCTCTCTAGCATCTATTTATAGCATTGTAATTGTTGGATTTCTTTCTTTTCTTGAGAAAGGAGGTTGCCATTGATCTCTGAAATTCGTACAGCTTTTTATATATATTAAGAGTTTTAATAAAAACACATGTTACTAAACGACACTCTGAAGCTTTGAGATATCACTATCGGATACATCGTTCTATCCACTTTCAAGAAGACCCCTATCTTTGCATTGACTACACCCAAGACAGTGATTAGTACAGATCTCCCAGGAGGGGTGCAAGTTGAAGCTATATCTTTTACCCCACACAGTGGAGTAAGCTCTATCTTGTGGTTTTCCTCTGGCATACGCTGGTATCACAGTATATGTCCCTGAGCGCTGGTCCTCTGTCCTCTTTTGCATGGTTGTATTATCTTTGCATTTCTGTCTGAACTGCATGTCGTAACCGGATCAGCGCTCTCCTACCCTGAATGCTCTATTTGAACGGGGATAGAGTCTGAATTTGTTCATTGAGAGCAAACCGGGCCCAGAGGTGTAGTGGTCAGTGTCTGGGATTTATGGACATCCCACACACACTGGGTGAATGACAATTTATATTTATTAATTTATTTGTTCCATTGTTTGTTATTTTGGGGACAATGTCTTTCTTCCTTTTTATTAATGACTTCACACAAATGTATTTCGTTTTTTAATTATTTAAGGTGAAAATTCTCTTTAAAGTGTGACAGAATTCAGTTAAGATAACAATATGGAATGCACCATCACTATGTGGACCAGCCTGGATTTAAAAAGTTCCCAGAGGTCTAAAAAGCAATTTTGACAAATTTGATGGGATTATAGAACTTCCTTGTATTTTAGAAGGTGTTACATGTAGTTTTATTTTACAACACTGGGACTCGATTATTACCATCTGCCATGACGACTACTAATTGCCATCCTTATGTTGCCTGAAGGTAATGCAATTGCGGTCGTGTGGTCATTCCATAAACTGGTCATCAATGTTTTCAAATAAAGGCTTATTTACATGTGTATAAAATAAAACACTATAAACTTTGACAATATTTTTATGCCTATTGCAATGTCGGAATGATAGAAGCAGTGTTTTTCTTATTCCCAATGAAATGGGAGGAAAGAAGTTTTGCTTGCCAAACAAATGTGGTCATTACACACGATAGATTTAATTAAGGTAATTGACCAAACAGCGTTTATTGCATCTACTGGTGATATCAAAGCTGACCTCTGTCATAATGAGCTGCATATGATTAAGGGATATTTATTATGAATATTAACCTCTACAATGGCATCTGCGTCATAAGAACATATTACTATGTATTCACATCATTGCTCTTGTAGGCAATACAGTGAGACCAGCATAAATATGTAGGGTTTATAAACAGAGTGCATATTGGTCTCACATCCTATGTAGTTCCCACAAAATCTAGAACTGATTCATAGTCCAGAAATAAAATTTCAAAAAAGTCCTGACCACAATTTTATTGTACGATATCTGAATAAATGTAGGTCCTGATGAGATGCATAATTGTATTTAAACTTGGTATGGTACACTTCATGTTCACTTTCTGTGCAGACAATGTGTTAATGAGTGTGAATAAGTGTGTACAAGTGTCATTTTACTTGTTTTGTCTATATGACATCCACTCTTTGGGGTAATGATTCTAATCACCCTATGGGTTTCCCCCATAAAAGACACCACAGATGGCAGACTCAAAACATAGAAAACCATTACTTATTTATTTCTGTTGCCTATAGAGCGCCAATATATTCCACGGCACTGTATGTTTTTGGGAGGAAACAACAGGAATTGCAGACTGAGGCCCCATGCATACGACCGTAAAAAACCTCGTTTTTTGCGGACCGCAATTGCGGTCCGCAAAAACGGATCCATTCACTTTCATTGAACGCGGACGCCTTTCCGTAGCACTATGGAAGGGTGTCCGTGCCGTGAAAATGAGGTTGTCAGTCGGCGGCCGGCCGTGACCGCAATCGTGGGCCGTGATTGCGGGCACGGTCGTGTGCATGGGGCCTAAGGTCGCATGTACACAATCTTATTTTTCATCCGTAATTACGGACCCATTCATTTCTATGGACTACGGACACCTTTCCATATTTTTACAGAAGGGTGTCCGTGACGTAGAAACTATAGAACATGTCCTTTTTTTGTCAGTAATTACGGCACGGACTCCCCATAGAAGTCTATGGGCGCTTTGTTGTGGATCCGTAAATACGGTTGCATTACAAATGCACTACGGACCGTATTTACGGACACTCTTCCGTATATGCGGATGACTACAAATCCGTATTTACAGACAGTATTTACGGATGGATGAAAAATACGGTCCTGTGCATGGGGCCTTATTGAGTGTTTTAAAACTGATGGTAAAACTGTCAGCATGTTAAAGCTATAACAAAAAAAAAAATGACAGAGAAACTAATTCAAAGGCAGGAACCTATATGATTGCACTTCCTGTATTAAAACAGAGAAATGCCAATATCTCATCATTATCAAATTTTGCCAATTTCTGTAATTTCCAATGTATAATATAGGGCAAATTTTACGTTATAGGTAAAAATACTCTTTCAAATAAACAGTGGAACGGTTTACTGTGCCCAATTAGTTGTGGTACATTTATATTGGGCAAATGTCATCTACCTGTAATATAAAAGTAAATGTTTCATTGGTTGGTGTCACGGAGCGGGTTAGTGGACCCACTAGGCCGTACCGCCGTAGCGGGGAGGCAGCTGGCCAAACAACAGGACACCCCAGAAATACAATGTCCCGCACAAGGGTACCTGAATAGTCCAGACGGTGACCGAAGTTCTGGCACAGATGGAGATGGTTGCAGCAGACAGCGCCAAACGTGGCGGATGACACAGGAGCCGCAAGTTGCGCCAGACGTGGCGGATTCCTCCGGACGTGGCAGATGACACAGGCGTGGCGGATTCCTGCGGACGTTGCAGATGACACAGGATGTGGCAGATTCCTCTGGACGTGGCAGATGACACAGGACGTGGCAGATTCCTCTGGACGTGGCAGATTCCTCTGGACGTGGCAGATGACACGGGACGTGGCAGATTCCTCTGGACGTGGCAGATGACACAGGATGTGGCACGACTTGATACTAAGGCAAATCACGGGAAACAGGAATGGGGAACAAGGCACGGGTAACCACAGGAACGGGAAACACTAAGGGACCGTTTGCAAGACAGACTGGGAAAACTAACAACGCTCAGGCAAGGATTAGAAGGCCAGGAGCCTTCTTATAGACCAGGAAATCGTGGCAGTTGATGATGATGACGATTTCCTATTTGCGCGTGCTGGCCCTTTAAGGCCGGGCGCGAGCGTGCGCGCACACCCTACGGGACACAGCCGAACGGAGCGGAAGTGAGCGCTGGCGTCTCCTAGGAGGGAGACGGGGACCAGCGCTCACGGATTCATGGCTGCGGGCGTCGGGAGGTGAGTGAACCCGACGGCCCGCGGCCATGGACGCTACAGTTGGGTTGTGTCATACAAATCTAAGTGAATGATAGGGAAGAGAGAATAAAAGTATAGCCAGCAAAGATTACAACAATTACATGTACCGTAAAACATCTTTGTGTTGCTGAAGCTCACTGCAACTTTGTATGTTTGTATATTTAAAGTTAAATCAATTCTTTGTCAAAATGAAAACCACACCCTTTATAGCGAGATACACAATCTGCAGAGTAACACTCAATTGTACATGTCAGCTTTTCATTAATGCACATAAAAAACTTCAATAAAGGGACTTCATTCTCGCTAAATGAGTTTATATTTGCTATCGCTGCATTGTCAGCACAAAATAAATGGACTACATAAATAAGGCCATTGCTGGTATACAGTTACTGTGTAATCTTTTTATTTTCTTCTACTCGGATCCAGTTATACTTACACAGAGAAACGTACCATTCCGTGACATACATGCAATGTAATTGCATTCTCTTAATGGGTATTGTGTGACTAATGCGATCAAATGCCAGTGCCAAACACCTGCATTTAATTGGTTGTAAAAAATGGTTTATTGCCCATTGGATACACAGAGCAGAAATATAATTAGCCATTTCTAAAAGGCAAGTCAATGTTTTTCATCACCTGGACCCTTTACGACATCAGCGTCAATCATGTGCCATTCAATTGCTGGCTTGTAGGTAGGGTAGAATTCTTTTTTGGGGGGTATTGTTTAAGGTAAAATATACAAAATATATTTTTTTGTATGTATAACTTAAATAAAACACAGCAGAAAACTCTACAATCAAATACAGCACAAAAATGATTAATTTGATGAGGAAAGAATACATAGTCCTTATCTTTCATGAAATATATGTGTCAGCTCTGGAATCTACAGGAAAAAAGCTAATTAAGCATAAAGAAAACTTTAACCAAAATAAAAATTTTCCACAAATCCAGATTCAAGCAAGGAGTTACTAAATTGCAACTTTAAATGGTCGTAGTTTTTTTTTTTTTTTAAATTGTCCTCACAACTGTTTCCTACTGAAAAATGTAAGGGCTACTGTTTGTAAAGAAAATGCACATCTAGTTGTGTTTTATGTTCCAGCTTTTTTCCCATTGAGATTCCCAGAGATTCTACAGTGCACTATGTGAATAGAAATTGATCATTTCACATTGCTTACCATGTAACTGCCGGTGTGGGATTTTATATGTAAAATACTACACCAGACAAACGCCACATAATTGCCGCTGTTTAAACTTAGCCAAGAACAACTTGGGTTCCAAATATAGAAACAGAAATAAAAACGAAATAACAAAATCATAATGTCATTTTTATGTATTTTATTAAATATATTATGCATTTGTAGCATTCCCAAAAGAAGTTACATTTTCTTTATTTTTCAGTCTCATGCACACAGTACAGTACTGTATATATGTACTGAGCTTGGTTCTGATATTGTATATATGTAATGTGCTTGCTTCTGGTGCTGTATTTATGTACTGAGCATGGTTCTGGTACTGTATGTGTGTACTGAGCTTTGTCCTGGCACTGTATGTATGTACAAAGCTAGGTTCTAGTGTTGTATATATGGATGAGCTTGGTTCTGGTGTTGTATATATATATATATATATATATATATATACTAAGCTTGGTTCTGGTGCTGTATATATGTACTGAGCTTGGTTCTGATATTATATACATGAACTGAGCTTTGTACTTGTGCTGTATTTATGTACTGGGCTTGGTTCTAGTACTGTATATATGTACTGAGCTTGGTTCTGATATTGTATATATGTAATGTGCTTGCTTCTGGTGCTGTATTTATGTACTGATCTTTGTTCCGGCCTTATGTTTATGTACTGAGTTTGGTTCTGGTACCCTATTTATGTACTGAGTTTGGGTTCTGGTGTTGTATTTATGTACTGTACTTGGTTCTGATGCTGTATGTATACATGCACAGCTTGATTTTGGTTTTGTATATATCTACTGAGCTTGATTCTGGCACCATATCTCTTTTTTGAGCGTAGGACGCTGATACAGTGGAACATCATCTGTCAGCCGTCAACTCCTTGATCCACCATTTACTCTGTGACCCACTCTGATGCAGGCCTGCGTGATGTACTGAAACCATCGTGCCTGCCTGCGCTGAGCTGCAGACTGCACGGGACTGCACAGGTCCAAAAAGGCCTGCTCTGTTCCTCACAGGAATGAGGCTAGTAGCTCACCCGCCAGCGGCAAGTAAGGCTATTCAATTTTATCTGTAACCAAAGGTCGCGAAAACAAATGAGTGCAGGGGGAACCGAGTCGGGATCCCGTTACCCAATTCTGTCGCTGGCGCTTAAGAGGGCATCGTCACTGTATGGGGAAATATTACTGTGTGCCACATAAAGAGGGCACTATGAAAATGTGTGGAGTCTGATTCATACCCCATCTACTAAATCATAAATCCCTATTATGGTATTTGAAAAGGGTTTTCTGAATCAAACAACCACTTTAAGGGCGGGTTCACACATGGCGGAATTTCACTTAAATTCCGCTGCGGACACTCCGCAGCGTTAATCCGCAGCGGAGCCGTTTCTCCATTGACTTTCACTTTAATTTAGCAGTGTTCGTTTACACGATGCGTACAATTCCGCTGCGGAGCATAGGCTGCGGAGCGGAATTTGGTGTCCGCAGCATGCTCTGTCTGTTGCGGAGCAGTGGCGGACTGGTTGCGGACTCATGGCGGAATTTCTCCATTGACTTCAATGGAGAGTCAAAATTCCGCAATGAAGTCCGCAGATCTTATGTGTGCTGCGGAGCGTATTGTTTTTACTACCATGACATTTCTTCATTCTGGCTGGACCTATGTATTTCTAGGTCTACAGCCAGACTGAGGAAGTCAATGGGGCTCCCGTAATGACGGGAGCGTTGCTAGGAGACGTCTGTAAATAGTCACTGTCCAGGGTGCTGAAAGAGTTACGCGATCGGCAGTAACTGTTTCTGCACCCGGGACAGTGACTACCGATCTCAATATACATGTATCTGTAAAAAAAAATATAAGTTCATACTTACCGAGAACTCCCTGCGTCTGTCTCCAGTCCGGCCTCCCAGGATGACGTTTCAGTGTAAGTGACGGCTGCAGCCAATCACAGGCCAAGCACAGGCTGCAGCGGTCACATGGACTGGAGCGTCATCCAGGGAGGTCGGGCCGGATGCCGAAAGAGGGACGCGTCACCAAGACAACGGGCGGTAAGTATGAATTTCTTTGACTTTCACTAGGGAAAGTGCTGTCCCTTCTCTCTATCCTGCACTGAATAGGGAGAAGAGAAGCACTTTTCCTGCAGTCCGCAGCGGCCAGTCCGCATCAATTTTCTGCACATTTTGTGCAGATCCGCTGCAGAATCTGCAACGCAGATTCTGTGCGGCATTGATGCGGACAGTTGCGGAGGAATTCCGCCATGTGTGGTCATGCCCTAATATTATTAGTAATAATCATAGTAAAGCACTGCAGAATATGGTGAAGCTATATAAATGAAGGTCACTATTATGAACATTTACAAGGTTAATTGCTCCTACTGTCAATAACTTCAACATTTGTTTTTTATTTGTGCCTTACCCACGAATGTAAAATTTCATGTGTTTGTTAACAAGAAAAAAAAACTGGTATTCCCGTAAAAATATAAATGCATGCTGGCTTATTAGCAGGGGAAATAGATAAACGTACTTCAGGGCAGTCTGGGTTTCTCTATTGTATGTTACTAAAGAGTTCCTGAGTCCTAATATATGAAATTATGCTGCTTTTAAACCTCTTTGGTTCTCTTGTGTAATTAACACAGTCTGGGAGGACTACAACCACTACCAGCTATAAACTGGGCCACTTACAGTTTTTTTTAAATTAGATGTGTGAGATTTCACAACTCCGTTTTTTCTTCATTATAATATCACATGCCTACATGTTTCTCTTATAGATGATGTTCATTTAAATATATTTATTCTGCTCCATTCATTGGACACGATCATGACACCAAGTTTTTCTTTTTACTTTAGTTAACCCAATTTATATTTAGAAATATGTAAACCCAAGGCTTAATCTCTTATAGGTCCACATTGCATAAGAGATTTTAATGTTAACATTTTTTAGAAAAATCTCACAAGATCCTTTAAGCTATTTACATGTTCATTGCTCTTCTACAGAGTCGCCTCAAGCAAATCTAACTAACAATAAAAATATGTGCTGTGCCATGAGTGGCCCAGATCCCGGCTAACCACCAAGGAGGTAGACAATTTTAATTGTGCCCATTACTAGAGTTAAAGTTCAGCACTGGTAGTGTAGTCCTACAGGTCATTCGCATACAGGGCAGTTGCAGGATAGGGGGATTGAGAAATCAGTCAATGATGGCGCTACTCAGTATTTCTGGTATCAGCAGGCACGCAATGTGGCCAGTCCGGCCTGTGCATATATTATGTTTTTTACTATGCGTACACTGTTATGTTCTCTTTATTTGACAAATGGCACAATGGTTGTGTGTTTGGACATCTAAAACTGTTTGTACCTCATTTTTTCAGCTTTGTCGCGCCATAATAGTTTGATGACGTGTAACTTGGCTACGACACATTGCCACGCTGGTGGCTGTGAACCAGTGTTCAGTGTGGGGTGGTAGACTTTGAGAGACCTGGGTTGCATTGGGACAGAGAGTGTGCTGTGGAGAGCTAAGGCAGAGTGTTAGAGGGCTGTGTCAAGTTGCAATAATGGCATAACATTGGGCCTGAGTCCGTGGTTCCTGAGCGAGTTGCGGGTGATGGGCAGGAGCCTCCACACGATTGAGTGGAAGACTTGTGAACCCTGTTGGGTACGGACAGAAGCCTTCTCACAGGCAACCAGTAGGGCAGTAAGGAGTCAGCTTCTGGGAGAAGAAGCTAACACGAAACGCGCCTCGGAGGGTGAGGTGGGCGGACATCACCCACATATTCCATCTACACACCTATCATGGGTCAGTAATGGTTTTACCATGTCTTATTGCTATGGACATTACATCTTTATATTTAATTATATTGCTCTTACCTTTCTTGTACAACATATTCTTCAGGGCTTGCAGTGTATTCATTCCTGCTTACGAATATATTTTTTTGATACTTATATTAGTCTGTATCACGTGATTTCACATTGATTATTTTGCTATGTCCTGTCCACCTCTTTGGGGTATATTTTACTTGGGTTTTGTGTAGTTGTCTTTTTATTGTGGGCGGTATATCCGCATTTGTTTACAATAAAGATTTTTGTATTTTGACATATATTTGGCTTTGGCTAATTGTTGATATCTTCCCATCGGTATATATATTCTATTGTGGGTATCTCCAAGTACTATTTGCAAAATTGGAACAATTTTTCTCTCTGTTTTTTTAGTTTTTTTCATACCATTTATGACACGACATGTCTGCACCGGGCCCTTGCCCCACCACCTTGCTGAGGACCACATCTTACATACCAACAGTTTTGTTCTATCAGCCGTGCAATGAAAAAGAAGGTATTTATATTGCTCATATCTATCACATATCCTAATAGTAAGAGGGTTAATCCTTATTTAAGTGGGGACATGTAAATTGTTCAATCATGCAGAACCCCCTAGCAACAATTATATTGTACTTTTTGTCCCATAAGTGGAGGTTCAGAGGCTCCAAATTTTGAGGTTCAGTTGAATTCTGAAGTGTCAACTAAAAAGTTTTTTCTCCATAGCAATTACTGCAAGACGGCATGTAGCCATTAAAAAGGATATACAAGGTCCCAAATACGATGGGTTTATGATTTTTTTTTTACTCTTAATATAATTTTTTGTTTTTATTCTCAAAAATATAAGGGGTTGAGATGTTTGGTAAACTATCACTACTGTAGGAAATATTTACTCATAATAACTAGAGGTGCTAAAAGTAGAATCCTGTTCTCCAAGTGACCCAATCACTGAAATGTCCAAAATCCCGTAAATGGTAAACATAAAAATTCTACTCATCTCTTTCCATTGGCATAATGTACATTGGCTTAATATACCAATAAAAGCTTACTTTTATGAGAACAATTCAAGAAAATGTGCTTGCCTTTAGATAAGAACACCTGGAGGTGTAAGATATCAGGTACTTTAGCAATCTGTAGACCAGACCCAGTGAAAATCAAACTCTCTTTACTGAGAACATTTTCTTTGGTTTCATTTCATATCACGCTTATTAAGGTTTTCATTGAGAAAAATCAGTCTTTGCCAGCTTTTTCCTGGTATGTGACGGTTGCTGGGTAATCTGTGCCAAATAGTGGGAAAACATACATGTATTTTCAGTGCAAAGCAGAAACTAGGTGAACACACTCTGTCATTATAAAATGCAAACTTACTATGCAATTAGAAATTATCCGATATAACGTCGTTATTGGAATCATTCTTTGAATAGGATCCAAGGTATAGACTGTCATAAGTCAATCTATAGCCAACTGAATTATAGCAGGGATGCCATGGGGACTTTAAAATTTCCCTGTAGCCATGCAATATATTTCGACCATTTAAGCTATTTGCTAATGTTTAATGGTAGTGATCTCTGAAATTAAGTTACCCTTATAAGGGTTATCCGAGTTTTTAAACTTAATGTCCTATCCGTAGGATAGGCCATCAATATTAGATCGGTGGAGGTCCGACTCTTGGTACCCCAGTTTATCAGCTGTTTGAGGGGGAGTATGAACTAATAAGAAAAACATGTAAACAATGGAGAGGCTGGGGCACTCGTATGAGCCTTGATGATAAACGGGGGTGCTGAGAGTCCCTCACTGATCTAATATCGATGGTTTATCCTAAGGATAGGCCATTAACTTGAAAAACTGGATCACCCCTTTAAAGAGTTGGTTTTCCATTATACAATATGTAAAAATAACATATAGATGCAACGTACATGAAAAATTTAGAAGCTTTGCAAGTAAATTGATGCTTTTTTTTCACATGCACTCTACAGTAATCAGATATGGAAAATCATCTCTCTCATAATACAGTGCATCACATAGCATAACAGTATTGTAGTACAGCTTAGCTGTAAGGGGCGTGTCTGTCAACAAATTGTCAACTGAAATCAGATTTCAATAGCAATTTACATTGTGGTTTGTCTGCAGCCCTGTGGAAAACCCCAGATAATGACAAAATCAGCTTTGCCAAATTGATATACTTGTTTCTCCTACATCTGCACAAGCTTTAACACGAATTCAGTACAAGATGTGTAAATCAAAGTATTGTAAAGTTACCCAAATTTTGTTATAGATATACGTCAATCTGGCGTTTAAAGTGAACATATATTTAAAATATTGTATATACTGCAAACCGGTGAAAAATAAAATAGTATCCTCCCACATTGCTGCACTCATTGAGGCTAATATTCAGCTGCTTCAGCCTAATTACTTGGTCAGATCACAAGCCAAAAGAACATTCGCTGCTTTCAAAGTCAATTGGCATAAAAAAAAAAAAAATACAAGGAAAATCAAAGTTATCATTAATCTCGCAAGTAGTCTTTGTCTCAGCTGCCAATAGAATAATCCATCCCAGGATGAACATCACCGCAGTTCACATCTGCTGAAAAACTCACTGCTATCTGTCTTTCATTAAAGTGAATCACTGAAGAGCAGCCCCATGAGTGGCAAGATTGTGCCAGAAATAATCATTGACATATTGTCAGAATGTCCAACCCACAACACTCATAGTAGCCACAAACAATGTTTACTGACAGATGTTTCATACTTCTGGGTCCTCGAGAATTAAATAGGACAATGATCAGTGTAAGATGGCTTGAATGTTGTGTTCCTGTCATCTGGATCATGTTTCTTGCGTTTTTTTTAGTTATAATTGTTGAGTTTTGGGCATAAATGGAAATAGTGATGATGGGATCTTGGATAAAATATTCTGCAGGTTTTTTTGCTTTGAAATAAGAGTTAATGATCTGTACCAGTAAGGTCCCACAGATTGGAGTTGCAGATGGCGCATTGGTTACCTTCTTTTATGGTTCTCCACATTTTCAAGCTATGCAGCACTGCGCTGGCTAGAAATGATCTATTGCAATGTTCATCCTGATCTTCTTCTTATATGACTTTATAACCACTGTAACACTTACACAGACTGAGCAGTAGGTAAGAGGGAGGAAATGGATAAGAAAAGCTTAGGGACAACAGATATGGGCACATTAACAACAGTCATTGATGGTTATCACCCATGTGTGGCCCGCAAATGTGACCAACATCTTTTAGAAGTGGCTGAATCGAACATGAAGTTATATGTCACACGTTGTCAGAAATCATTAATCCACTGCCAGTGAGAAGATCTATTGACATGACAGTTTTGCCTTTTAGATAAACAGAGCCTTTCTGAATAGAATCAGGGGGATGATTTCATACTTTGTAAATGTAAACTTTTAATTTAGTCAGAATTAAAAAAAAATAGTAAAGCAAACTAGGAGGTCTATTATACTCTACAATCTATTTACTTTTTTTACTTTTTTTTTTGCAATTCTCTTTAGATTGAAGAATAATAAGGGAAATAAGTCAGATAAATCAAGGTCGAGAAGGATATTATAGATGTCCATAAAGTAGGACATTTGTAATACATTACAGATCAGTAATATTTAGGCCAAGACATCATAATTACAGTAAATATTATACATTGAAATTTTTAAATAGAACAACAAACATGAAAACTGATACACTAACAAAGGTCATCCAAATCATAATAATTGGAAGGCAATATAATTGCAGGAAAAGATCTACTCACCGTGGTCGCTATTGGGGTTTCAAGTAGAAGGCGGGTCTGGCAAATGAGAACCAAAATACATTTTAAGGCCCCATGCACACAACCGCAAAAATCGTCCGTAATTGAGGACCGCAATTACAGACACATTCACTTCTATTGTCCACAGACACCTTCCCATTTATTTACGGGTATGTGTCCGGGCTGTAGAAGTATACCGCAAAATAGGACATGTCCTATCTTTTGCATTTTACTGTACGTGCTCCCATACATTGTATGGGAGAACATGCCGAAAATGCGGGCGGCTGTCTGTAATCGCGGCCCGTGATTACGGGCACGGCGGTGTGTATGGGGCCTAACAGTATAAAACAGTATTTTTGGGTTATATATTAAATTAGCAAAGGCTTTATAGAATATTAGAGAGGGGCGTGGCCGGATGCCGAGGAGAGCGGTCACATAAGTCTGAGCTCCGCTCCTAGCCTCAGAAGAAGCGGCTCACAGCTACTTTTAAAGATCGGGTACCGACACCAAAACTTACCCGGAGACTCTTGAAGCTGTCACAAAGCAGCAGGGATGGTGAGAGGGAGATCTAAACCGGCCGTTCCGGTGAAACTCACGTCCTTCTGTCCCCCGGCGGGAAACTCACAAAATGGCGCCGGCCACTCTCTGCAGGAAGACGCTCCGGTCCTCGGAGCTCCTATCCTCTCCCAGGCAGCACAATGCACAGCAGGCAGTTCAAGTGTGGAAGGCACTTCAAGCACACCAGACAAGCTGTATGCGCTGGATTTCAGGTCAGTCTCTCTCCCTCCTATTCTGCCCAAACTGGGGAAGTCTAGGGAAAGCAGCCCTTCTGAGGAATCAGCCATCACCTTATCTAATATGAGGAGTTTATTGTCAGAATTAAGGACATCCATGCAAAACGATTTCCAAACTGCCTTTACCACACTGTCTAAAGACATTAGAGACATTACAGCTCATCTTGAAACAAAAATGTATGAATTCTCGCCTGCTTTTAACACTTTAGTGGACGCTCAAAATGAGACAGGTGAAGACATGTTGGCAGTAAAAATAAAATTGGCTGACTTGGAGGACCGCTCCCGAAGGAACAACATTCGTTTCCGCGGTATACCTGAATCCATCATGCCAGCGCAACTCAGAGAGTTCCTGATCGATTATTTTTCTGCTTTAATGCCAGAGGCAGATCAAAGAGATTTGATGATTGATAGGGTACACAGATTGCCAAAACCCAAACAACTACCGCAGACAACGCCAAGAGATGTACTTGCAAGAATCCATTTCTATCAAACAAAAGAGTCAATCTTGAAGTCGGCGTTTAAAAATCACGACATCCCTGAGCGTTTTATGGGCATCTCGTTGTACGCAGATTTATCACCAACCTCCCTGAATCGCAGAAGAGAATTTGCGCCTTTCACTAAGCATCTACGTGACCAAGAAATTCCCTATAAATGGGGATACCCGGTCAAGCTTCTCATCACGAAAAATGGATCCACTCATGTCCTCCACACTCCCAAAGAAGCGGCATCTCTTCTAGCAAAATGGTTTCCCGACTTTCAGCCTCAAGATCAACAACTGATGAAGAAAAAGAAACCACCGGTATTATCCCAGGAATGGACACAGGTTGGATTTCCTAAGAAACCCTGAGTTCAATCTGGTTGGAAATGGAGGAGAAAGTTCACGCAATAATTTTGGACTCCCTGTTGACTCCAGAATAAGGAGTACACGTTGATGTCCGGTATCCTTTTTGATAATCTTATCGCTGCAGGTTGTACTGTGCCTTTAAATTTCCATGTTGGCTAGGCAGGCACTAATGTTACACGTGTTGTGTCACTACCCCCTCCATGAGGCCAACTTCCTATACAAGGATTTGGCTAGATTTATTTGAACATATTTTCATATGTGTTCTCAGGTTTTTATGTTACAAGGTATCACTACTGCTTGACAAGAAATATAAGTCATGTACATATTGTCCTTCATGTCGGGGAATAACGGGGATGACTGGTCTTCATTCACATAATAAAACACAAGGTGGGGAGATATTTAAAGCTCAGGTATGCTACAAGAGTACACAGTATCGATCGTCCTTAATGTATAATGATCTTTAAAATATCATCTTTGAATGTGAAGGGCCTTAATAGTCCCTTCAAACGCTCTCTCATGTGGAAAGAGTGTAAAATGCTTAATTGTGATGTGTTATGTGCACAAGAGACACACCTCCTGGGAAAAGACATCCACAGGTTTAAAAATGCACAATTCCCCCATATTTTTTGCACCCCAAACTTAGGCAAAAAAAAGGGGACGTTGATTGCTATAGAATATTAGAATATCATACTTGTTCATTTTAACACAACCTAGCTAAATGTTACCCTTTACTATTCACATATATTATGAATATGGCCGGTTTATACTAGACATATGCAAAAATCTTAATGAATTATGTATTTCCATTGAAGTGGGCCATACGTCTTCCACAGATATACTTTGTATGTTCTTGTGTCAATGCTAGTGAGAAACAAAGCCGTCCGAGATACTTGTTAGCTTCATTCTGTGCAGAATTGCACAATATTTTCAGGCTACTCCTCAACCAGCTATGAATGTATAAGTAAGCTTCACTCTGCCACAGAGGGTCCTGATTGTGGGACCCCTTCTTTTAGGTCAGTATTTTATAATAGGGCATTTAAAAATGTTTTTTTCTAAACAAGACAACCCCTTTTATGAACTTTACTGACGCTTAGTAAAACAACAAAGGTTTGTCTTATATGGAGTTAGATACCTCCATAACATGATAAAGTTGGCAACTAGAATAGCCCAAAGAGATCAACATGATAACAGATTGTATTCCACTGTGTACACGATCAGATTTACTTGGTCCATATCTACGAAATGGAGATCTTATGGGTCAGGCCTTACTTAGAAGCTGGGATACTAGACTTATAATGCTTGATCAGTGGAATGCAGAGTGTTTTGCAAATTAAGACAATATGCTTATTGATGAATCTCATGGATTACTTTCCTCTTTGTAATCTGGCTCCCATCAAGCTGAAATGAAGCCATTTATTCTGCCTGTGGCTGATTAAACACAGAGTAAAACTAGATCTCTAAGGAAGTCGTAATGAATCTCCAAAGAACTGCTCTGCCATGCACCTGCACAAAGGCACAGATTTAACCTGTTTTGTGCTGGCTCCGCTCACTGTAAGGCTTTCTTTTTTTACTATAGCATCTGTGGCAACAATTTATATTATTTATGGCAGCAGGCAACATATTTATCAATAAACAGTTGCAAAGTAATGGGTATTTCTTTAATTTAGGCAATATCCAAGGCAATAAAAGTCGCAAGTTTCTGTGTTGTACATTGAGCAGTTTGACATTTTATTGTCCTATTATAGTTTCTTGGCTGTGAGCTCTAAATCCTTTGTTGAAGTTTAATTATTATCAACCACACAGGGGGTCATTTATAAAAAGCAGGATTTAGATGACACAAGGCATGTTTATGGGTACAAGAGTATATTTATTTAGTATACACAGCACAAATGCATCGTTTTACAAAGAGAATGTAACGTGATCTATACAAACAGATGAAGAGAGCATCTATTTCAGCATTGGAGGTAAAATCAATGCGACTTGTTTTTATAGGGCAAAATTGCACTTCCTTTGAGCCAATGTGATGTTTAAAGCAGAGCTCACTTTTCAGGTAACTTTGCGTAATGAACTATCATATGTGTTGTATATGAGGAATAACAATATTTCCGGTCATTATATGATTTGTATTCTGCATTTTTCCCCTCTGCGAGCTCAGCCTCTAATTCTCCGTTGTCCCTGAGCTAGTGGGCAGAGCCTAACTGCTATCATGGCTTCTCTACACTGTACACAGAAAAGAGGAGAATCCTGCTCTCTTATTTATATCTATCACATATATAGAAGCAGCAGCAGCAGCATGGAGGAGATTACACAGCTGTACTGAGCAGTGTAGCTGAGAATCCAGCACTGGGGTGAGATATACTACCACGAAGCTGCATAGGTGGCTCAGTGGTTAGCACTATTCCCTTTCAGCGCTGGGGTCTTAGGTTCAAATCCAACCAAAGGCCACATCTGCATGGAGTTTGTATGTTCTCCCTGTGTTTGTGTGGGTTTCCTCACATACCGGTAGGGAATTTAGATTGTGAGTCCCAATGGGGACAGTAAGTGTGGATCTCTGTACAGTGCTGAGGAATATGTTGGTACTATACAAGTAACAGAAATAATAATAACCATCTCTTTCTGTGTATCTTGCTCCCTCTCTGTAGACTTGTATGATCAGTGTATCTGTGACTGACTAAGCTCCTGCTTTTTTTATCATTGATTTATTTAAACCTTTTCGTAATGTTAAAAATATACTGTGAAAACTTTTTTTTTTTTTAATATGCTTATTCATTGTTTTATATTCTTACAAAAAAACTGATTTCAAATGTGGGTAGCCCAAGACTGGAGCTACAACTACCTCTGATATTAAGCTTCTAATCAGAGAGATAAGATATAAATCTAACAGAACATTTGAATGCAATGTGGAACTGATTCTGCTTCTTGATTCTAGAACTGTTTACAATCAGTAACTTCTTCCATGAAGGAGCCAACATCTAATGGATAAACCTAGAATAGATGCCTGTCAATCAGGCCTGCCTAAACATTCAGGTTTTTTGGAATCTGTGAAGTAAATAAATTGTTGACCTTTATACTTATGTTCTACATATGTGTGTGTGTGTGTGTGTGTGTGTGTGTGTGTGTGTGTGTGTGTGTGTGTGTGTGTGTGTGTGTGTGTGTGTGTGTGTGTGTGTTTTTCCATTTAGAAAATAATATATGTATTGATTGTACTACATATAAACATATAATCCACCTGTAAGTTTGTACCAAGGATAGGAAAGCCCATTGGTTTTAGACATATTTATAGTGGAGCCGCTGTTTCAAGTCATTTTGCTTCTGCAGCAACGTTTTGCATGTACTCCCAGCAAAGAAGGGACCACAAGTATTTGACCATGTCATTAATAATTGACAGAGAATGTGGGATAGCCCATAATGGTTAAATAGTGCATGAATAGCAATGAATGAAAGGGCAAACGAAAGGGAAGATAAAGAAAAACACAATGAACGAAAGATGGGGAAATATTGCTGTTAAGTGCAGTTCTGGCAGATCAAATATTTAGCAAGTTAAATTCATTAGTAACTGGCAGTTGCCTGTTTCATTATTAACATAGTACTAACCTTTATTTCTCACTCTCAGCAGATAAGACTGCACCTACATAAGCCTAGATTCACACACAGCATTTTACTGCGTTTTTGTATGTTTTGCACTGCGTTTTAATACAGTTCTTTAACAGCGTTAATTTGACTTTTTTTTGTGCCGTCAGATGTTAGTTTAAGGTCTGTGGTAAAATATAAAATGCACTACACACAACTGCATTTTGGTTTGTGGCGGTTTAGAGGCAATTTTGTGGTCAGTGGATTTTTTTCCAAACGCAGCATTAGTTGGGTATAGGGTTTTTTCAGCCATTTTTTTCCCATAGGCTTCTCTATAAAACGTTAAAAATACCAGAAAAAAACATGTACAAAATTACACTGCATTGAAAATGCCACTAAAAATGCCACTAAAAGCGCAATAAAAATCTATGTGAGAAGGAGGTCTTGTCGTCATTTTAAAGAGACAAATTGTTCAATTGACAAGAAGATTCAGCATTGCGTGGGTTAACATGTCTGGCCCTTCTATGACTTGTACAATTATTCAGCAGATTTGCATTGATGCAGGGCATTATCTTGTGTGATATCATACCGCAGAGACTCACCACATCCCAAAAATAATAAACTCAACTTCATTACCATTTCAAATGTCTGTTGATTTTTCTAGGTTGATTTTTAAAAAAGGAATTGCTTTATTCCCTGGATGATAAACCAAACAGATCAGCACAGATTAAACAATTTAGTTATACGAGGTGCTCCTTATATTGTAGTGTTCATGTTAACTCATTCATTCACTGAGGCCACTGCAAATGATTAACCAAACTAAATTGCATTGAAAACTTTTATATAGCAAACGCAGGAAAAGTTTACAACAGGGGTAGTACAACCCTTCTCTTATTTTTAAGGGTATGTTCACACGCTGAGAGGCAGTTACGTGTGAAAAGACAGACTGTTAACAGCTGCCTCGTTTCACACGTAAAAGCTCCTCCTCGTAATTTACGAGGCGTCTGAGACGCTCGTAAACCTTGAGCCGTGCTTCATTGATTTCAATGAAGAACGGCTCAAATTACGTGGCAAAGAAGTGTCCTGCACTTCTTTGCCGAGGCAGTATATTTACGCGTCGTCGTTTGACAGCTGTCAAACGACGACGCGTAAATTACAGGTCGTCTGCACAGTACGTCGGCAAACCCATTCAAATGAATGGGCAGATGTTTGCCGACGTATTGCAGCCCTATTTTCAGACGTAAAACGAGGCATTATACGCCTCGTATACGTCTGAAATTTGGCCGTGTGAACATACCCTGAGGGTATGTTCACACGGCAGGGGTCCGTAACGGCTGAAATTACGGGGATGTTTCAGCCTGAAAACATCCCCGTAATTTCAGCCGTACCGGCATGTGCAGGCGCTTGAACGCCGCATCAATTACGGCCGTAATTAGCGCTGCTATTCATTGGAGTCAATGAATAGCGGCTCCAATTACGGCCAAAGAAGTGACAGGTCACTTCTTTGACGCGGGCGTCTATTTACGCGCCGTCATTTGACAGCGGCGCGTAAATATACGCCTCGTGTGAACAGACAAACGTCTGCCCATTGCTTTCAATGGGCAGATGTTTGTCAGCGCTATTGAGGCGCTATTTTCAGACGTAATTCGGGGCAAAAACGCCCGAATTACGTCCGTAAATAGGCCGTGTGAACATACCCTAAGTGTTGCAGCATTCAGCTGCCCATGGCCACCACATTGCTCTGTAGGTTCCATGCTCATGGCATTACTGTGTGCATCGACCCTGTACTTTGTTTCCATAGATTCCATACTGATCCATATTACAGACCCATGCAAATAACTTTTTGTGGCTATTTATGACTTAATTGTGTAATTATGCAATATAATCACTTTATACTTAAAGGACACCTATGTATTGTTTAGAGGTGATTTTGGAGATGTTTTTGATTGTATTTCTATATGTTGTGCTTTTTTTGTAAATGTTTGTTCTGTGATAGAGTTTATATACATTGATTGATTAAAGTAGTTTTGTATGTATATTTATTTATTTATATATATATATATATATATATATATATATGTATGTATGTATATATATGTATATATCTATCTATCTATCTATCTATCTATCTATCTATCTATCTATCTATCTATATATATATATATATATATATATATATGTATATATATACACATATATATATATATATATATATATATATATATATATATATATATATATATATTCTTTCTAGGTAAATTGCTCCACAATCTTTACAACTGATAGGGTATTATTGGGTTGGAGCCTAATATGAATATGGGGATGACCCATTACCTCATAGTGGTGCAAAGTTGTGTTTTCTCAATAAACTATGTAAATTTTTTATTGTGTACCTCAACCTTGTCCCGATTGTTTTTACAACCTATAGGCACTCTGTGAGCCACTAAATAATACCTTCTAGGGGAGATTTCCCCCAGCATGCCATGTGTTGGAGTATGCCATTATTTTTTTTTTTTTAAAACCTCATATAAAAATAGAAGCACGTGGAGATTTAGTATTGGACCATAGCAATCTATGAGCTCCATATTGCCGACCCATTCAATATGGTTCTGTAAGATGGCAATGGGCATGGGCCCTTACAGATGGACAAAACACAACTTGTAGACTATGGGCCCCAAGCAACATTTTAAACTTAGATGATTGTGGAATTTACTCTATTGAGACATTACAGTCAATGCGTCTACATTGCACTGTGCAGCCCTCACGGAGACTGTATTTGCCCATTGTCTATACAGTAAAGTTCTACATTGTGTATAAAATTTCACTTGACTGATAGAGAAGAGACTGATCCCAAAGTTCATTAACAGAGTATCTGTGTCGACATGCCCGGATAACTGCTGAAAGGGAGAATGGCATGGGCATTAGGGCTACAATTTTAAACCCATGCACTAAGAATTTAGCACAGTACATAATGCCCTTTGGTGTTAGAAAAGAAGCCTGCAAGCTTTAAAAGCTGAGGCAAAGTCTTCATGTTAATCAGTTCATCCCTGGAATATGCACTTTTCATTAGCCTTTTGTTTCTGTCCTAATTCGTTTTTGTCCCGTAGTCAATGTTTTTTTTATAGTCAACAGATATTTTTTTAGCCGTTCAAACTCAGTTCACAGATGACATTGTATAGTGGGAAAAAAATATTCTAGTTATCTTGCCTCCTTATGTTAATCTTGTGTCATTGGCTTGTATACAAATGGAAAAGCTTAGAAAGTTGAGCTGGTGAGAATCAGCAACTTCTGCAATGGTGAGGGGAATCCTAATTTGAGCTTTATAATCCATGTTTATTGGATTGCCGCCCATCTACTGACCTAATGGTCACTTCAGACTTGTTAGAGTCAAAGAGTGACTTCATGCTCCAGAGTGATTTTTTTTTACTTGAACTTCTCTGTAACATTTGCTTTGTTGTGTTCATGAAAAGAACATTTCACACTATTTATTTGCCAGAATCTTGTGAAAGTTAAACTGTAACTATACTCCAATAGAATGGGAAAGGAAAATAGCAGAATCTCCATACTTGAAAAAAAATGCTACAAAGCAATGGAGTGACCAGCTTTAACAACAATTCACCCATTGATGCAAAAGACACAAATCACACATACAATAAATAATAATAATAATTATTATTATTATCATTATTATACATTCTACATAAACACCCCAACATTTCTACATCTTGGCACACTTTAATATGTCCATCATCTGTATATATGGCTTCCAACAACTCTCTACTCTCAGACCCCCATAACTTTACGGCATTGCAATAATTTGCAGAAAAACAAGCAGACGGTAATAATTCTTTGCATGTACTTGTCCTTTGGATAATATCTAGTTCTTAGAAGGGTTCCTTCACAATAGGCTGATCACAAAGTGTCACCCTGTGAGGACCCCCTGCGATCAGCTGAAATCCGTTTGGAAACTACCAGTAAGTGTTAAATTTCCCTGCAGCGCCACCACAGAGGAAATTAAGCATTACACAGTGTCCATTCAAATCAATGGGTTGTCTGTATAACGCAAGACTAGACAAGTGTTTCAAGAAATGCTCTTTGTAACCATTCTGTACTGCACTGTTGAGGACCTCCTCCCCCCCCCCCCCCCATTAACTCAGAATTAACTCAGAATTCCAGAATGGGGTATATGAAGATTGTTTTTCTGATCTAGACAACGCATTTAATCTCAACTTCCACCTTATACTTCTTTTTTACTGATGCTACATTTTACATTGCATCTCTTGCTGTTACAATTCCTCCAAAGTGTAGTGTGCTGAATAAGCCAGTGTGGATTTCTCTTTTTAGACCTCAGTGAGGTGATACCAGAAATATTATCTGTTATGTCAAATATTTGATCTTTATGACAATTATTGTAATGCAAATATAGTATGTATTTCAGCTTCTTTTTAAGTTTCTCACATTATCTTGCCGTTTGAATGTTGCAAGATGTTGAGATTGTAGAACTTGAAATCCCCACATTTTTCATTGGAAAAGGAGGCACAGCAGAAAATGGCCTCACAGCGATGGTCAAAATGGGCCCCTCTATTATAGTGCCTTCTGGGTTTTTTTCCCCATCCACCCTCTTATTATGACTCTTGTATCAATTTCCTATGCCCTTCCTTGCTAATAATGTACTTCCTCTGAAAAGAGTCCTGTGCTTGTTCTTGCTACCAAGGGGATGGGACCGACCAGGACTGGGCCCCTTCTTTAAGTGCCCCACAGCAGCACCGTAGTATGCGCCTCTGGTATGTGTGATATATGACCAGTTGGCCACCTGCAAAGAAGCAACCTTGTACTTATTAAGGTATTAAATTACAGTATATATACAAGCAAATTCATACACTCATCAAATAGCCTTAAGTCCTATAAGTTCCAGAGAACCCTGGCAAACAGCTGATGTGGCTGACCGCTCATTTGCAGCTGCCGGACATCTGAAGTCCACCAAAGTGGGAGTCGCTGCTTGTCAGCAGCCTTCTTCTCTGGGTCATGGAGGTGGGTCCCTATTGGAGACCACCCACTATGATGTCTATACGCAGTAACAGGGAATATGTACAGGGGTTGTCCTGATTGGACAAGCCCTTTAATTTAGTGTAGTAGTGTTCTCTCAACTAAGCACAGCTTAAAGAGGCTCTGTCACCAGATTATAAGTGCCCTATCTCCTACATAATCTGATTGGCGCTGTAATGTAGATAACAGCAGTGGTTTTTATTTTGAAAAACGATCATTTTTTAGCAAGTTATGAGCTAGTTTAGATTTATGCTAATGAGTTTCTCAATGGACAACTGGGTGTGTTTTTACTTTTTACCAACTGGGTGTTGTACAGAGGAGTGTATGAGGCCGACCAATCAGTGACTAATCAGCGTCCTGCACTTCTCATTGTTCCAGCCCAGCATGATCCACAGTACAGTGAGATTGTGCAGTGAAAGAAGTAAACACGCCTAGTTGCTAAAAACACAATACACGCCCAGTTGGAAATAAGAGAAAACACGCCCAGTTGTCCATTAGAAAGGCTAATTTGCATAAATATAAAATTGCTCATAATTTAGCCAAAAATGATCGTTTTAAAAAAAAACAAAAAACTTTACTGTTCTCTACATTGCAGCGCCGATCACATACAATAGGAGATAGGGATTTGATAATCTGGTGATTATTATTATCATTATCATTATTATACATTCTACATAAACACCCCAACATTTCTACATCTTGGCACACTTTAATATGTCCATCATCTGTATATATGGCTTCCAACAACTCTCTACTCTCAGACCCCCATAACTTTACGGCATTGCAATAATTTGCAGAAAAACAAGCAGACGGTAATAATTCTTTGCATGTACTTGTCCTTTGGATAATATCTAGTTCTTAGAAGGGTTCCTTCACAATAGGCTGATCACAAAGTGTCACCCTGTGAGGACCCCCTGCGATCAGCTGAAATCCGTTTGGAAACTACCAGTAAGTGTTAAATTTCCCTGCAGCGCCACCACAGAGGAAATTAAGCATTACACAGTGTCCATTCAAATCAATGGGTTGTCTGTATAACGCAAGACTAGACAAGTGTTTCAAGAAATGCTCTTTGTAACCATTCTGTACTGCACTGTTGAGGACCTCCTCCCCCCCCCCCCCCCCCCATTAACTCAGAATTAACTCAGAATTCCAGAATGGGGTATATGAAGATTGTTTTTCTGATCTAGACAACGCATTTAATCTCAACTTCCACCTTATACTTCTTTTTTACTGATGCTACATTTTACATTGCCTCTCTTGCTGTTACAATTCCTCCAAAGTGTAGTGTGCTGAATAAGCCAGTGTGGATTTCTCTTTTTAGACCTCAGTGAGGTGATACCAGAAATATTATCTGTTATGTCAAATATTTGATCTTTATGACAATTATTGTAATGCAAATATAGTATGTATTTCAGCTTCTTTTTAAGTTTCTCACATTATCTTGCCGTTTGAATGTTGCAAGATGTTGAGATTGTAGAACTTGAAATCCCCACATTTTTCATTGGAAAAGGAGGCACAGCAGAAAATGGCCTCACAGCGATGGTCAAAATGGGCCCCTCTATTATAGTGCCTTCTGGGTTTTTTTCCCCATCCACCCTCTTATTATGACTCTTGTATCAATTTCCTATGCCCTTCCTTGCTAATAATGTACTTCCTCTGAAAAGAGTCCTGTGCTTGTTCTTGCTACCAAGGGGATGGGACCGACCAGGACTGGGCCCCTTCTTTAAGTGCCCCACAGCAGCACCGTAGTATTACATAGTTACATAGTTACATAGTTAGTACGGCTGAAAAAAGACACATGTCCATCAAGTCCAACCAAGGGAAGGGAAAAGGGAAGGAAAAATTTCTACACATAGGAGCTAATATTTTTTTGTTCTAGGAAATTATCTAACCCTTTTTTAAAGCCATCTACTGTCCCTGCTGTGACCAGCTCCTGCGGTAGGCTATTCCATAAATTCACCGTTCTTACTGTAAAGAAGCCTTGTCGCCTCTGCAGCTTGAACCTTTTTTTCTCCAGACGGAGGGAGTGCCCCCTTGTTTTTTGAGGGGGTTTTACAAGGAACAGGATATCACCATATTTTTTGTATGTGCCATTAATATATTTATATAAGTTAATCATGTCCCCCCTTAGTCGTCTTTTTTCAAGGCTAAATAGGTTTAATTCTTTCAATCTTTCCTCATAACTTAAATTCTCCATGCCCCTTATTAGCTTCGTTGCTCTTCTTTGTATTTTTTCCAACTCCAGGGCATCCTTTCTATGAACTGGAGCCCAGAACTGAACTGCATATTCTAGATGGGGCCTCACTAATGCTTTGTAAAGTGGCAATATTACATCTCTGTCCCGCGAGTCCATGCCCCTTTTAATACACGACAATATCTTGCTGGCCTTTGAAGCAGCTGATTGACACTGCATGCTGTTATTGAGTTTATGATTTACAAGAACACCCAGATCCTTCTCAACAAGTGAATCCGCCAGTGTAGCTCCCCCTAGGACATATGATGCATGCAGGTTGTTGGTACCCAGATGCATAACTTTACATTTATCTACATTAAACTTCATTTGCCAAGTGGACGCCCAAACACTTAGTTTGTTTAAATCTGCCTGCAATTCACAAACATCTTCCATAGTCTGAACTATATTACATAGCTTGGTGTCATCTGCAAAAATAGAAATAGTGCTATTAATCCCATCCTCTATATCATTAATAAATAAGTTGAATAATAGTGGTCCCAGCACTGAACCCTGGGGTACACCACTTATAACCGGTGACCATTCAGAGAAGGAATCATTGACCACAACTCTCTGGATACGGTCCTTGAGCCAATTCTCAATCCAATTACAAACTATATTTTCTAAACCTATAGTCCGTAATTTACCCATTAGGCGTCTATGGGGGACAGTGTCAAATGCCTTTGCAAAGTCCAAAAACACTAAATCCACAGCGGCCCCTCTGTCTAGACTTCTGCTTACCTCTTCATAAAAACAGATTAGGTTAGTTTGACAACTTCTGTCCTTAGTAAAACCATGCTGGCTGTCACTTATAATGCTATTTATTGTCACATAATCCTGTATATAGTCCCTCAATAGCCCCTCAAACATTTTCCCCACGATGGATGTTAAGCTTACTGGTCTATAATTACCCGGGGAAGACCTAGAGCCCTTTTTGAAAATAGGCACCACATTTGCCCTGCGCCAGTCCCTTGGCACTATACCAGTCACTAGAGATTCTCTGAATATTATGAAAAGGGGGACAGAAATAACTGAACTAAGCTCTTTAAGAATTCTAGGGTGTAACCCATCTGGTCCCGGAGCCTTGTGCACATTTATTTTATTTAATTTAGCTTGGACCATCTCTACATTCATCCAATTCAGTATATCAGCCGATATATTAACAGCACTGGCACCGGCTACATCAGCTGCTCTTTCTTCAGTTGTATATACAGAGCTAAAGAACCCATTTAGTAACTCTGCCTTCTCTTGATCCCCTGTGATCAACTCCCCATTACCATTATCTAGGGGTCCTACATGTTCAGACCTTGGCTTTTTTGCATTTATATGCTTGAAGAATTTTTTAGGATTTGTTTTACTATCCTTGGCCACCTGCCTTTCATTTTGTATTTTTGCTAATTTTATTACATTTTTACAGATTTTATTAAGCTCTTTATATTTTACAAAGGCTACAGCTGTACCCTCAGATTTGTATTTTTTAAATGCCCTTTTTTTGTCATGTATTGCCCCTTTCACAGAAGGTGTAAGCCATGTGGGGTTTAATTTGAGTCGTTTATACTTATTACCTGTAGGAATAAATTTTGCACTATAATAACTCAAAGTAGATTTGAAAATCTCCCATTTATCATTTGTTCCATTATTTGACATTAGTTCTTCCCAGTCCATATCCTGAATTGCAGCCCTCATCCTGGGGAAATTGGCTTTCTTAAAATTAAATGTTTTTGCCCTCCCAGCCTGCGTTTGTTTTTTACAGTATAGGTAAAATGTAACTATATTGTGATCACTGTTACCGAGGTTTTCACGAACATTGACATTCCCAACAAGATCTGCATTATTAGAAATGACCAGATCCAACAGAGCTTCACCTCTAGTCGGGTCTTCCACAAACTGGCCCATAAAATTTTCCTGCAACAGGTTGAGGAAATGTCTCCCCTTTGCAGTTGAAGCCGAACCATGACACCAATTAATATCCCGGAAATTAAAATCTCCCATTATCACTACAGTACCCGCCTGTGCAGCCCACTCCATCTGTTTATATAGCTGAACTTCCATCTCCTCAGTTATATTGGGGGGTCTATAGATTACACCAAAAGTAATTTTTTCAGTGTTTACCTCCCTTTCTAGTTCCACCCACAAGGTTTCAACCTCCTCACAGTCTTCACCCACTATTGTCTCTTTCACACTCGCCTTCATATCACTTCTCACATACAGACATACACCACCACCTTTCCTATTTGTCCTGTCTTTACGAAAAAGTGTAAAACCCTGTAGATTTACAGCCCAGTCATGTGAAGAGTCCAGCCATGTTTCAGCAACACCAACTATATCTATATTTTCTTCCAGTATCAAGGCCTCCAGCTCCCCCATTTTACTTGCTAGACTTCTGGCATTTGTGAACATACACTTTAACTTGCCTGTCAGTTTTTCACTTTTATTATCAGAAATGTGATTTGACATTAATCGGTCCTTTTTATTTACACTGATGTTTTGTAACGAAAGGATCTCCTTATCCTGTTGTCCAGTCCTCTCCCCACATTCTGTTTCTCCCCCCACCAATATAGTCTGACCCCTCTCTAAACTGGCTACCCCTTTTTTTTCTACATTGACCTCCCTCCTCAGCCCTAGTTTAAATACTCCGCCACCCCAGCTAGAATTCTCTCCCCCAGCACAGCGGACCCCCTTCCATTTAGGTGCAAATCATCTGCAGAATACAGTTTTTACCCCAATGAAAAGTCAGCCCAGTGCTCTAGGAACCCAAATCCTTCTCCTCTACACCAAGACTTCAGCCATGCATTTAACTCCCTAAGCTCCCGCTGTCTTTCCTGTGATGCGCATGGCACAGGCAGTATTCCTGAGAATACAACCTTGGAGGTCCTTCCCTTCAGCTTGTAGCCTAGTTCTTTAAAATTATTCTTAAGGCTCCTCCACCTACCATTTATTCTGTCGTTGGTACCGACATGGACCACGACAGCTGGATCATCACCAGCCCCTCCCAGCAATTTGTCCACCCGTTCCACCACATGCCGAACCCTGGCACCAGGGAGACAGCAAACCATTCGGTTGAGGTGGTCTTGGCGACAAATAATTCTATCCGTCTTCCTGATTATAGAATCCCCTACGACTATCAATTGTCTTGGCTTACCTGCATTACCATCCCGCCGACTACTAGCTGGGCTGTTCTCCCGGCTGTTAGGGAGATCAGTATCCACTAGGGCTGCCATTTCTGAGACTGACACCCTCGCATCATCACCCAACTTGGCAATTTTGCCTGGAATGTCAGAAACCGGATCGGCCTTCCTTGTCTTTGACCCCTTTCTACTGCCCCTAATTACATTAACCCAGCTACTTACCTGATCCTGCTCACCCATGTCTTCACCCTCCAGTTGTAACCCACTAACTGCATGCTCTGTGAGCAGCAAGCTCCGTTCAAAATTGTCTATCCTCCTCAGTGTTGCATTCTGCTCCTCCAGATCTCTAATACGAGCTTCCAGGTGAACAATATGCTCACATCTGCCACAGAGATATTCACCCTGGAACTCCGGCTCCAGTCGTGCATACATATGGCAAACTGTGCACTGAAGAAAACCTCCAATCTTGCTGTCCATTATCCCAGTTACAAAAAAACAGCGAACAGGTGTTAACCAAAAAGATAAAGAAGTAGAAGAGCACTTACTTGGGCTTTAACTCCTCTTTTGAACTCCGGTTTTTGGAACTCCACTTAATATACAAACCACAGAGCAGGCTCTACAGAGTAGTGAGGCCTGATTTATACCACCTGGTATCAGCTAAGCCCTCCCCCTTACTCAGCTACTCAGGAAACTGCAAAGGAAAAAAAAGGTTACAAATTATGTCACTTTTGCAAACTTTGTAGCAAGCAAGCAATCAATACATATATCACATACAATGGCCCCCCACTTTGTCACACACAACACAGTAAATCAATCCGGTTTTTGGAACTCCACTTAATATACAAACCACTTGCAATTCAAGCCACAGAGCAGGCTCTACAGTATGCGCCTCTGGTATGTGTGATATATGACCAGTTGGCCACCTGCAAAGAAGCAACCTTGTACTTATTAAGGTATTAAATTACAGTATATATACAAGCAAATTCATACACTCATCAAATAGCCTTAAGTCCTATAAGTTCCAGAGAACCCTGGCAAACAGCTGATGTGGCTGACCGCTCATTTGCAGCTGCCGGACATCTGAAGTCCACCAAAGTGGGAGTCGCTGCTTGTCAGCAGCCTTCTTCTCTGGGTCATGGAGGTGGGTCCCTATTGGAGACCACCCACTATGATGTCTATACGCAGTAACAGGGAATATGTACAGGGGTTGTCCTGATTGGACAAGCCCTTTAATTTAGTGTAGTAGTGTTCTCTCAACTAAGCACAGCTTAAAGAGGCTCTGTCACCAGATTATAAGTGCCCTATCTCCTACATAATCTGATTGGCGCTGTAATGTAGATAACAGCAGTGGTTTTTATTTTGAAAAACGATCATTTTTTAGCAAGTTATGAGCTAGTTTAGATTTATGCTAATGAGTTTCTCAATGGACAACTGGGTGTGTTTTTACTTTTTACCAACTGGGTGTTGTACAGAGGAGTGTATGAGGCCGACCAATCAGTGACTAATCAGCGTCCTGCACTTCTCATTGTTCCAGCCCAGCATGATCCACAGTACAGTGAGATTGTGCAGTGAAAGAAGTAAACACGCCTAGTTGCTAAAAACACAATACACGCCCAGTTGGAAATAAGAGAAAACACGCCCAGTTGTCCATTAGAAAGGCTAATTTGCATAAATATAAAATTGCTCATAATTTAGCCAAAAATGATCGTTTTAAAAAAAACAAAAAACTTTACTGTTCTCTACATTGCAGCGCCGATCACATACAATAGGAGATAGGGATTTGATAATCTGGTGACAGCGCCTCTTTAACAGCCCAGCAAACCAGTTCTGATTATAGAGGCAGGTTCTTCTTCATGCACCCATCCTCTTTCTGTGGTGTTCATGGATAGGTGTTGTATCATGTTCCTCCCCCCTCCTCCTCACTCCTCCTGTTTTCTGTGTAACACAAATGAGAGAAACGTGACACATAACACGTTGTTAGTCAACCTACAGTATATGTCAAAGTTTGGCTATATTGTGGGAAAAACATACTAATGTAAAAGTAAGTATTATTGTTCTCTACATATGGAAGAATATCAGGGATAATATATAATAGCACACACATCCCCACTGAGGAGGCAACCGTAGCGAAACGCACGTTGGGGTCCATGTGAAGGAGCAAATACCAACTATTACTTTTCCTTGCTGTCATGGGTAAGGCTGCTAGATATAAATCATACTTTAAATCACCAGTACTTTATCCTATTTTTTCCTCCCCTCTTATATTTTACTTACTTTGATTATATTAATAGGAGTTTTGGATGAATAATAGGATAATCCCCTCTTTTGGGGTCTGTACCTAATACACGTAATTCATTTATATAGCCCTTATACCGGTGGATACTACCTTGCAAGTGCTAAACAATTGCTCCATTGTTCATACTAGGGTCTTGTTCTTATGTAACTTTTTATACCGTGTTTGTGATATGTAATATATGTTTAATAAAAGTTGACTTTTTATATGAAGTGGCTTTATGGCTCTTTCTGTCCTGTATAGATAATATATTGTCGATAGTATATGAACTTGACTTGAGGTTGCATTGTCTCCAGTTATCCTTCTACATATGTTTGGGATCTCTTTGCACTGCTATTATCTGTATCTAATTCAAATTGCTTATGAAATTGAATCAAATTCCAAACTGCTAAAATAGCTGACAGAGTCCTTCACATTAGCAGATTGGGGTGGAATGCATGACCACAGCATGAGGATAGAAGTTCATGGTATTCTAGTAGAAGGAAGGAGGGGGGCAATTGATACAGCATTAATTTCTCATTAATAATCTTGACTGGTACTATTTGTGACGGCTACAGCAATGCCAGTGTAGTGATGAGTTACTGTTGGTCATCATAACTATATTCCCATGTACAGTGAATACACAATTTAACGTGTGCACAGATCGCACATAAAAGCTTATTACTTGGAAATGGGAAAACCAATATATAGTTCTATTGATCTTTTGCAGTGTGATCAAACTCTTTTAGCCCAAACATCTAACAAAAAATATTCCCAGCAGTTCCAGATGAATGGAAAATTGTCCAGCATTTTTAAAGTCCAAACACAGACATACTGAGAGTCGTGTATCAACAATGGTAAATGTATGACACATTTGTTTTAATTATGATGCTTGTCTCCTTCAGACACCATGTGTATTCCTACAATTCTATATTTAGTTAGCGTATAGATGCTCTATACAGGGCAAATCCATGGACTATACCACTCTACTTTATAGACACAGGTGTTTACTCAGTGGTGGACTATAATATAGGCTGTTTGGGCAGCCACCTGGGGCCTGAGATTAAAAATGTAATCTGCCACTGAGTGGCCGTTTTCTTATTAATTCAATAACGACTGGTAATACTTACCCTTTTTACTCCCAGACTACTCTTCAGGGCAGCGTCAGGACCCAGTGTGATGGTGCCTGGATTTGAAAAGAAGTCTGGGAGCAAAAAGGCTAAATATATGAGTCTGGTGTGGGGTTTGAAATTAGGGGTCTGATCTAGGGTCTGAAATTAGGTGTCTTGTCTGGGGTCTGAAATGAGTGGTCTAGTCTTCAGTCTGTACTAATTTATGGGTCTGCATTCATTTAGGGGTCTTGTCTGGGTCTGAATTAATTGAGGGGTCTGGTGTCAGCATTAATTGAGGGGTCTGGTGTAGGGTCTCCAATAAATTAGGGGTTTGAATTTTGGGTCTGAATTAATGAAGCGGTCAGGTTTGGGGTCTAAATGTATTGTGGGGTTTGGTCTGGGGTTTGCATTATTTGAAGGTTCTGGTCTGGGGTCTGCATTAATTTAGGGGTCTGTTCTGGGGTCTGATATTGAGGGGGCAAGTTTGAGGAAAAGCCCAGGGCCTATGTTCTACTTAATCTGCCACTGGATTTAGTGCACTGGTATTAGAAAACGATGGGAACAGAACTATAAATACATATTAGAAAATGTATCTTATAATATAAATTTATAAATAAAACATATAAAAAACTGAACACCCCTTTGATAAATATGAGATAGAGAGAAACACTTTAGCTAAATCCCATTTGAGATGCACTTGCAGTGACCCCTGATATCATTAGCAACATCCAGTAATTTGTCTTAATTTTATTTTCACATAAGGAGAAGAGCTTTAAAGAGGATCTGTCACTAGTTTAGTAATGCCTGAACTCCTAGTTAATCTAATAGGCGCTGTCACACTGATAATTCTAGTGAAAATTGTGTCCCAAAAAGTATTTTATTTTAAAAGTTTTTAAACAAAAAAATATAAATATGCAAATGACCCTATACTAGGCAAGAGGGTGTCAACACCAGCGATTCTCCTGAGGTGGAGCTTTCTCACAGCGTCTGACGCTGTCCTATAAGCATGAAGCTGCTTCACACAGTGTGAGAGACTGAGGCTGGAGGGAAGGGGGATCACTTAAAACAGCCATATCTCTGGCTGTGGACCACCTAGAACAGTGTTTCTGATGGCATATGAAAGATGAGATTCTAATCTTTCATATGACACCATGACCGCAGTTCATCCAGAGGTATCATCTGTAGAAAACACAGTCGGGAATGGAAGCTGTATATATTATGATCACACTGTGTTGCTGGGCAGAGAAGGGGGAGGTGCTGTAAGCTGATTGGACAGCGTCATACAGAAAACATTACACTGCCCAGAGTAAAAATAATGAATCACCTCCCATTTGACAAGCATAGCCAAATTAGCATATTTTAGAAAAATGCACATAACTTTGTAAATAATAAACATTTTGGAAAAATAAATATTCTGTAGTTATCAGCATCGTAGCGCCTATTCGATTAGTTAGGAGATAGGGCATTAATAAACTAGTGACAGATCCCCTTTAATTATAAATTGTAATTGGTGGGGGTTATAGGCTAGGTTGGTTATAAGAGTAGGTTAAATCAAGGCAGTAGTGTCCCATGTAAAAATGCACATAGGGCTTTGAAAAAAAACAAAAAACACAAAACCAGCATCACAAAACATGAAACACTGACAAAAGTTCAATATTGAAACATTTGTCCATAAAACATGTAAATGTTATATTTTATTACATCACAACAATCTTATGATCAAACAGTAGATTAGCACTTGACTGCAGGGTCAGGCTATACAAAGTTTCTTTGTAGTCTTACTGTAGCCATGGAGAGACATAGGTCTACATAGGAGCTGCATACATTAGGATATTTTAATCAAGACTATTTGCAAAGTTGCTTAATTTTTTTCTAAAAAAAATATGCATATCAGTTAAAGTAGCTTCAGAGGGGGAGATAGTTCTTCTGAGACGCAACAGCCAGAAATGAATCTTCATCTCCTAACCTGTTGCACAGAAAGAGAGTTTACTCTAAACCTGCCTCAGGTCATAATGAAACCACGATCACGTTCCATTGTACGCACAATAACATTGTGGATTTGTAAAACATTTGACTAATTATAGCATGTAGCATCTAAGGCAGTTGACGGAGAGGGCAGGAAATATAATGTACCATCTGTATTTGATTTGCCTCTGAAACGATGAAAAGACTGGAACTTAATTCAAGCATAATTTTCAGATTTCAATAAGTCAGATTTATATTCTTGTTGCCTGGAAAAAAAAACATTGCTGAATCTTTAAAATAAATCACCAAGTAATATTTCACAAGTTGTATCCTGCAATATTAGAAACTCTTATATCATATCCTATATCTAGGAAAATACCTGGAAAGTGTGATATTAATATTGCATTTGTAATGTATTTTCCTAGCTGTAGTATATAATATGAGGTTAAAATATGGCAGGATACAATTTAGGAACCCAGATAACCCCCTTAAAAGGAAATTTATACAATAAATTACAGTGAATTTATTCATATTCTTTCTATGACAGACCAGCTGCAAAGATATTTTTTTTTATGATTTTTTTTTTACACTTTCAACCTTGACATAGATTTTTATCAGATTCTAAACCCTTTCACCCAATATATTAAAGTATTAAGTGTTCGTGTCCATAATCCAAAATGGCAATGAGTCTATGGCCATCTTTATCTAAAGTGTGCATAGACATAGAGACATAGAAAAACTGTTGCCCATTCCCATATTATTTCTATAGAACAAGGGGATTGGTGGATACCAGTACCTCTGGCACTATTTATTCCTGACAGAGTCTCTGCCAAGCCCCATAGATTTTAGACTTTCAAAGAATAATGCAACTTTTTTTAACTATACACCGTTGTTTTTGTATACATTGTCCTATTCCATGACACCAAAACAGATCATCCACCTTAAATTTAAAATAACTGATCCTCATGTGGTCTACTAGGTCGTATACAAAGGTCTACACTAATGCCTTTCATGGCTGAGAATTACTGGGTGATTGGCACATTAGTAAGGTATTTTATAGAGGTCTATGAGAGAAGTTCTCACTTGGAGTGCAAGTGGCTCTATATTATTCCTGCACAGGGGCACTTTACTATCTATGTCCGACCCTGCTCTCTACCGTGCTGTTTCTGTCAAACTACATACGAAAGGGAAGGTAGACTGACATATGATTGGCTCGCTGTACTGTGAACAGCACTATGTCATCTTTGGGCAGCAAGAAACGACACCAAAGTAAAAGCAAATATCACACCAGGCATAACTCAAAAAGCATGCAAGAAAAAATTATAAATTATCGGGAACTATGCAAAGAGGTAAAACAAGACCAAAACTAAGCTGAGCAGACACACAATTTGGCTCCACTACATCTTACATAAAGGAGCAATTTTTGTTTTTTTTAATAATTGGTATGCTTTAAATGGTTGTAACCCAGGATACCTTAAATCAAGAACTTTGATAAAGTGGATAGTTAAAAAACAGAGAACTTCGTTTTCAAAAATAAGACACACAAATTTTATAAAAATCTAAATAATCAGTCTGTTTTTTGGGTGTAGGACAAAATGAGAGTTCCTGTAAACCCTCACAAACATGGGAAGAACCTACAAACTGATCTGGTCAGACTTTAAGCTAGGTCCCATGTACTGCATAGTAAGCGTGCTAACCACTGTGCTGCAGATCATTCAATGTTAAAGGCCCACATTTATTTTTTTGTCAATGAAATTGAAGAAAGATGTTGTCGAGAATTGGTGATCCTCTCTTAACTCCTTGGTGACATGCTATGTACTATTACGTTGCGGTCGCCAAGTTCTTAACACATGCCAATGTGCAGTTACGTTGGAGCGTTAAGCGATCACCGTATGTAAGGACAGCAGGTCATCCAACGTGCAGTTACGTTGGAGCGTTAAGCGGTCACCGTATGAAAGGGCAGCAGGCCATCTTTACTCTTCGCCCAGGGGGAAGATGCGGCCCCCCCACATTGCCAATTGCTGTGATTTGCCGGTCAATTTTGACCGGTGAATCACAGCTTTTTTCTGCATAAACCTATTACTGTGTCACAGGGCACAGTAATAGGTGATCACCAATACCATGATGAAGCACTACACACCCCCAATCATCCCAAAGGGTCTATTCAGCCAAGAAGGCGTACACCATCCTGGCATCTGACACTGATTCGGACAGCGAGGGAGAAGAGGAATTTGCCCCATACAACTTGTCCTCCTCATCCTCTTCCTCATAATCCGGTGATAGGGAACCCCCAGATCAGCTGAGGAAACCCCCTAAATTAGTGAGCTCATGTGGAACCCACCCCCGAAAATTATGAGCCTCAGATCCCTCATTTCATGGGCAACTCAGGAATAGATTTTTTATAGTTTTTTTCAGTGAGGAATTTGTGAGTTTAATGGTTGCCCAGACCAATATATATGCCCAGGAATTTATTGCCCAGAACCCCACGTCATCATATGCTAGACACCTCAGGTGCACCCCTGTAGATGCAGCGGATATGAGGACATTTTGGGGCCTGGTGCTGCATATGGGTCTAGTAAAGAAGCCAAAGATTAGGCAATACTGCAGTACAGATGTTTTATACAACACCCCAATTTACCTCATGGCCATGAACCGGACTCGCTTTGAAGCGATATAATAGTTTTTGCATTATAATGATAATGCACAGTGCACGCCCCGTGATGACCCAACATATGACCATCTATTTAAAATCAGGCCAGTCATAAGATCATTTTAGCACCAAATTTAGCCATGTGTACACCACCGAAAAGAACATTTCAATAAACGAGTCCCCTGTACATTTTAAGGGGAGGCTAAAATTTTGCCAATACCTGCCAAGTAAGAGGGCAAGATATGGGATAAAAATGTACAAGCTGTGCGAGAGTAACTCAGGGTACACCTACAGGTTTCGGGTTTTTGAAGGGAAGGACTCCAGGATTGAACCTCCAGAATGCCCCCCTGTCCTGGGAGTTAGTGGGAAAATAGTGTGAGATTTGATGCACCCACTGCTGGACCAGGGTTACCACCTTTACGTGGATAACTTCTACACCAGCATCCTATTATTTAAATGCTTCTCCACCAGAAATACTGCAGCATTAGGCACCATGCGCAAAAAACAGAGAGGCCTCCCTAAAACACTGCTTGGCCAAAGTCTCAGAAGGGGGTGAAAACAGGGCAGCATGCAGCGAGAACATGTTGTTCGTCAAGTACAAGGACAAGGGGAATGTCCTTATCTTGACCACAATAAATGGTAACGGCAACACCCCTGTCCCTGTACGAGGTACCAGTACAGTGACCCCCAAGCCAGATTGCATCCTGGGATATAATAAATACATAGGAGGGGTTAATCTTTCAGATGAAGTGCTGAAGCCGTATAGTGCAATGCGGAAGACAAGGGCGTGGTACAAAAAAGTGGCCGTGCACATTGTACATATGGCATTATATAACGCTTAGGTGCTATCCCGATGTGCAGGCCGGACAGAGACATTTCTTCAATTTCAAGAGGTGGTTATCAAGTAACTTCTGCTGGAAGCGAGGGTGCCCGTATTGTACCAGGGCAGCAATTTCCCAGCAACGTCCCCCAAACTGCCAAGAAGGGAATGTCCCAAAAAAGGTGCAGAGTGTGTACCAAAATGGGCATAAGAAAGGACACCACTTATCAGTGTGACACCTGCCTAGAAAAACCTGACCTAGAAAAACCTGACCTATGCATAAAGGAGTGTTTCAAAGTGTACCAAACATCTATGGATTATTAATTTTATTATTCATGTACCCTTTTTTTATACCATCTTATTATATCCTGATGTATTCCGCACAGCTTACATATGCCTCAAAATGACAAATTAAAATATCAGCAAAACTCCACAAAAAATACTACTTGTTATTTTTACCTTTAGCTGGAGATGCCTTAAGGGGTGTTTCTAAAATTGGGTCACTTTTAGGGGGTTTCTATTGTTTTGGTCCCTCAGGGGCTTTGCCAATGTGACATGGCACCTGAAAACCAATCCAGCAAAATCTGCAAGCCAAAAAATGCTCCATGTTTGGGGTATTGACCTGCTCAGGAGAAATTGCTTCACAAATGTCAGGGTGCTTTTTCTCCTTTAGACCTTGTGAAAATGAAAAACTCTCAGCTAAAACTACATTGTATGGGAAAAAATTTAGATTTTAATTTTCATGGCCTACATCCAATTAATTCTGAAAAAAACTTGTAGGGTCAAAACGTTCACTATACACCTAGATAAATTCCCTAATGGTCACTTTGGGGGCTTTGCAAATACGATCATTTCAGCAAAATTTGTGCTCCAAAAGCCTTCCCCTCTAAACCTTGCCGTGTGTCTGATCAGCAATTGATGTAAACATATGGAGTATTGCCGTGCTCAGGAGAAATTTCTTTACACATTTTGGGGTGCTTTTTCTCCTTTAGAACTTGTGAAAATGGAAAAAAATCTAAGCTAAAACTAAATTTTGTGGAAAAATTAAGATTTTCATTTTTAGGGCCTACTTACAATTAATTCTGCAAAAAACCTGTGGGGTCAAAATGCTCACTATACCCCTAGATAAATTCTATAAGGGATGTCGTTTCCAAAACGGGGTCACTTTTGGGGGGTTTCCACTGTTTTGATCCCTCAGGGGCTTTACAAATGCGACATGGCGTCTGAAAATTACTCCAATAGCCAAATGACGCTCCATCCCATTCTTAGGGCTGCCATGTGTTCAAACATCAGTTTATGACCACATATGGGGTATTGACCTAATCAGCTTTACAAATGGTGGGGTGCTTTTTCTCTTTTCTAAAATGTCGATTTTCCGTTTTTACGGCTTAATTCAAAGAAATTCAACAATAAAACGATGGGGTTAAAATGCTTGATTCGTTTCTTGGGGGTGTAGTTTCCAAAATTGTGTCTTTTGGGGGGTGTTTCCTATGTTTTGGCACCACAAGACCTTTTCAAACCTGACATGGTGCCTAAAATATTTTCTAATAGAAAGGAGGCCTAAAAGTCCACTAGGTGCCCCTTTGCTTCTGAGGCATGTGCTTCAGTCCATTAGCGCACTAGGGCCACATGTGGGATATTTCTAAAAACTGCACAATCTGGGCAATAAATATTGAGTTGTTTTTATCTGGTAAAATCTTCTGTCACAGAAAATGTATTACAAATGAATTTCAGTAAAAACCAAAATTAAATTTGTAAATTTCACATCTACGTTGCTTTATTTTCTGTGAAATGCCTAAAGGGTTAATACACTTTCTAAATGCTGTTTTGAATACTTTGAGGGGTGCATCTTTTAAAATGGGGTGATTTATGTGGACTTTCTAATATATAAGGCCCTCAAAGCCACTTCAGAACTGAACTGGTCCCTGAAAAAATAGCCTTTTGAAATTTTCTTGAAAATGTGAGAAATTGCTGCTAAAGTTCTAAGCCTTGTAACGTCCTAGAAAAATAAAAGGACGTTTAAAAAATGATGCAAACGTAAAGTAGACATATGGGAAATGTTAACTAGTAACTATTTTGTATAAAGTGACAGAAACCTCCCTTAATGCTATAATAAAGAATATCCAGCCATTGTAGAGAAAAATACAAAATTCTTTATTAAGATACAAAAACAGTTGTATATACTGTTTAAAAACACCCATAAAACACATGTACACAAAGTACAATAAGAGGACATTGTATATCATAAAGCAGGGCATATAATGTGGTAGCATAGGTCAGTATCTCTAAATATCATAACATACCTTGTATGTATACAACCACTATTTGCACAACAGTTACTCTAAAATAGAGCCAAGGTGGCACCAAATCAATGTCTAAATTAGTACTTATCCAAACTAAGACCATGTATCACAAGAGACTTCACCCAACATAAGTCATCGTAACTGCCTATACACTGTCCAACACCCCACGGGGGGTGTTGGACAGTGTATAGTAAGTTATGATGTATATTGCCCCTGTGGCAATATACAGAGGGGGTGCACTGTGTGGCAACATACAGGGGGAGCACTGTGTGGCAATATACAGGGGGGGGTGCTGTGTGGCAACATACAGTGGGGAGCGCTGTGTGGCAGTATACAGGTGGGAGCGCTGTGTGGCAATATACAGGGGCGAGCGCTGTGTGGCAATATACATGGGGGAGCGCTGTGTGGCAATATACAGGGGGGTGCTGTGTGGCAGTATACAGGGGGAGCGCTGTGTGGCAATATACAGGGAGGAGCGCTGTGTGGCAATATACAAGGGGGAAGCGCTGTGTGGCAACATACAGGGGGAGCGCTCTGTGGCAACATCCAGGTGGGAGCGCTGTGTGGCAACATACAGGGGGAGGGCCGTGTGGCAACATACAGGGGGGAGCGCTGTGTGGCAACATACAGGGGGAGGGCTGTGTGGCACTATTTACAAGAGGCGGAAGGCTGTGGGATTATTTACAAGAGGGGGAATGTTGTGTGGTGCTCTCTACAGAGGGTTGTGTGGCACTATCTATAGAGGGCTGTGTGTGGTGCTCTCTATGGGGGGCTGTGTGACGCTATCTATAGGGGGCTGTGTGTGACGCTCTCTATGGGGGGATATGTGTGGTGCCAGCTATAAGGAGGATGTGTGATATCTACAGGGGCTGTGTGTGATGCTATCTACAGGGGGGTTGTGTGGCACTTTCTACAGGGGGCTGTGTGTGGCGCTATCTACAGGGGGCACTGTGTGTGTGTTGCTTTAATTTAGAGTGTATGACACAATTATATTCAGGGGCACAGTGTTTGGTACTATTTTATTCAAGGCGCAGTTTATGGTGCTATTATATTTAGGGGCACAGTGTGCGGGACCATGATCATTTTTATTTTATAGTTTATAGGTGTGGAAGTGTTGGAAAAGTGAGGAACCGAAGACATCTGAGTGGCAAATTCTGCAGAAATGGGTCATGGCTGGGAGAAGTCGCCATGAACTCTGGACCGGATGGAGAAGAAAAAAGGAAAAAAAACTACTAGAATTTGAGAAGTCGTCACCTATGAGCCACTCGATTTATAGAGAATCTGCCACCTCTTCTGACATGTTTATTATAGATAATACTTGCATTTCACAAAAAGTCTTTGTGCAGTCCAGGACTGATAGACAATTCCCCTTGTCAGTAGGATGTGTCCCTGCACAGTGTGATACTGTCAGTATGTAGGGACACAGCCCTTTGACAACGGGAATAGTAACACCCATTTTTTAATGCTTGCACAATAAGGTAGTGTTAGCAATAGTTACAGCGCGGCAGGGCGGCGGGGAAGAAGGGGGGCCCAAGTTTCGGTAACAGCCCAGGGACTATGGTCTACTTAATCCGCCACTGCTTGCGTTTGATTAATGAGGCTAATAGTACATTTACATCTTGTCCATGCCCACTTTTCTCACCTGTTTACTTTTTTGGAGTAACTGACAAATGCTGCAAATTTAGACACAAATTTGGTATTCTTTTAGATGCAACTTTTTAAATGCTATGTACACCTTTAAAAACGTTTTCTTTTTAGTATTTTTTAAATAAACATGTCTATCATTGTGTTTGCTCCAACTTTCTAATTAAATTTTATTTAAAATTATTTTTACTTTTTGAGATACAGCTGCTTTGTATCCTGTATACAGAGCAGCTGTATCGTGCGCTGAGACATGAATCCGTAAGGTCAGTTACACTGACAGGTTCAGTATCAGCGGGTCTTGCACCCGTGTGGGACCCGTTTTCACAAATCCCTCATAGACTTGAGTCTATTGAGGGATCTGTAAAAACGGACATAAATAAATAGGACATGTAATATTTTTTCAGGGCCCTTCACAGGGTACGCTAAAACAAAAGGCGTGTAAATAGACACATAGAAATACATGCAAACATGTGATGGCCATTAAAACAACGGCCGTCACGCGGACATTTAACACGTTCGTCTGAATAAGCCCTAACTCATGTGGATGTAGTTTCCAAAACCCCATGCACATGCAGCAGACAAAAATCTGCATGGAATTTAAAGGGTTAAATCTGCAAAGGGTTAATTTGCTGCAAATCCCTAGCAAAATCTGTAAGGCTACATGCACACGTTGAGGAATTTGGTAGGTAAAGCTGCAGGTAAAATCTGCACCTAATGACTTGTCCACACAGAACGGAATTGCTGCAGAAAATTTGTGCAGCAATTCCATTGAAAGTAGCAGACATTCCGCTTCAGAAAAGACGCACCATTTCCTTGATTTTATTACTGCAGAAAATAATGCGTATTTTGCTGCGTTTTTCTCAATGCAGGGAGATAGAGACATCGCCTCTGAAAAATGCAGCAATTCAGTCCATTTTCCGCAGTCAATTTCTGGTCGGAATTTTTATGCAGCGTGTGGATGAGCTTTGTTAAATCTCGCACATTTTGCTGCTACTGTATTCTGCTGCGTTTTTTTCCATCCTCAATTCCGGACGGAAAAAACGCAGCAATTCTGCATCATGTGGACGAGCCCTAAGGGTATGTTCACACGTCTTAACAAAATACGTCTGAAATTACAGAGCAGTTTTCAGGCGAAAACAGCTCCTGAATTTCAGACATTTTTGCAAGTGTGCGCGTTTTTCGCGGCGTCCATTACGGACGTAATTGTAGCTGTTTTTCAATGGAGTCAATGAAAATCGGCTCCAATTACGTCCCAAGAAGTGACATGCACTTCTTTGACGCGGGCGTCTTTTTACGTAAAATTACACCTCGTCTGAACAGAACATCGTAAGACCCATTGCAAGCAATGGGCAGATGTTTGCAGACGTATTGGAGCCGTCTTTTCAGGCGTAATTCGAGGCGTAAAACGCCTCCATTACATCTGAAAATAGGGCGTGTGAACATACCCTAATAGTGCATTCTTAGGTGCGGTTTTTACATTTAGCATGCTACTTATTTTTCACGGAAAAACCGGGGATAAGCCCCTTTGAATGACCATGGGACTAGTTCTCGTGCAGATCTGTTAGGGTATGTTCACACGGCGGGGGTCCGTAACGGCTGAAATTACGGGGATGTTTCAGCCTGAAAACATCCCCGTAATTTCAGCCGTACCGGCATGTGCAGGCGCTTGAACGCCGCGTCAATTACGGCCGTAATTAGCGCTGCTATTCATTGGAGTCAATGAATAGCGGCTCCAATTACGGCCAAAGAAGTGACAGGTCACTTCTTTGACGCGGGCGTCTATTTGCGCGCCGTCATTTGACAGCGGCGCGTAAATATACGCCTCGTGTGAACAGACAAACGTCTGCCCATTGCTTTCAATGGGCAGATGTTTGTCAGCGCTATTGAGGCGCTATTTTCGGGCGTAATTCGGGGCAAAAACGCCCGATTTACGTCCGTAAATAGGCCGTGTGAACATACCCTTACACGCTTGTGGCACATCTGCGGCAGAAATCCAAGGGTAAGCCTCTGATTTTTGCTGCATAAAAGCACATTGGACTTTAATGGCAATGTAAGAAAGTTAGTGCTCCTTATATCCTCACAAGTGCTTCCCCCTCTCTTAACCCCTTTAGGACACAGCCTGTTTTGGCCTTGTGGACACATATGATTTTTTCAAATCTGACATGTGTCACTTTATGTGGTAATAACTCCGGAATGCTTTTACCTATCCAAGCGATTCTGAGATTGTTTTCTCGTGACATATTGTACTTTAAGTTAGTGTAAAAATTTGGTTGATAAAGTCAATATTTATTTGTGAAAAACACCAAAATTTACAGAAAATTTGTAAAAATTAGCAGTTTTCTACATTTAAATTTATCTACTTGTAAAACAGATAATAATACTACACAAAATAGTTACTAGTTCACATTTCCCATATGTCTACTTTATGTTTGCATCATTTTTTGAACGTACTTTTATTTTTCCGGGACGCTACAAGGCTTAGAACTTAGAAAATCTACTTTTTTTCTGAAAAAACATAGAATTTTTTCATTTTTCCAAGGAATAAAGAAGAAAAAACACCCCAACATTTATAAAGCAATTTCTCCCGATTACGGCAATACCCCATAAGTGGTAATAAACTGCTGTTTAGACCCACGGCAGGGCTCAGAAGGGAAGGAGAACCATTTGAAGCACAGCTTTTGCTGGAAAGGTTTTTGGGTGCCATGTCGCATTTTCACAGGTCCTGAGGTACCAGTACAGTGGAAACACCAAAGAAGTGACCCCATTTTGCAAACTGCCCCCTCAAAGAATTTATCTAGATGTGTGATCACTTTTATAACCCCATATATTTTGGGGCTGAATTTAGTAGAAATCTGCCATTAAAAATAAAATGTTACATTTTTCACAAATGCGTCATTTATAGGACAGATTTTTCAGACACAGCATGTAAGTGCAGGAAGACACCTCAATGTTGATTGGGATTTTTCTTCTGAGTTTAGAAATACCCCCAAAGTGGTCTAAATATGTTGTCTGGACACTTAGCAGTGCCTGGAAGTGAAGAAGCACCACGAGGGTTTTGAGGCCTAATTTTTACTTGGATGATTTTTGGCCACAAGCATAGGCCTGAAAAAATTGTGCAGATCATACACATTTGTTTAGAGTATTAGGTATTCATCTAGGGGTATATTGAGGGTTTTTTTTTTTGTTCGTTTTATTAGAGTGTCCAATTTTAAAAATGGGTAAAAGACCAGAATGATAAAGGAAGGGGTGGGGGTTTTAAAAGTATAACATTTTTAATCCAGGGAGGTGTGGTAGATACGGAAGCAGTTCTTCATGCACAGTCCGGGTTTAGATGGGCAAGTGTCGCACTGATATGTGCTATCCTTACGGATACCCCTTTTTGCGCAGACACGGCACCTTTTCTGTGCCCTGCCTTTTTTTGCTGTTGCAGGCACTTCACTAGGAAAGTGCTGCCCAGGAACAATTCGGCAAACATTACTTGGAGCAGCAGACGTTTCCCCCACCTCGTCTCCAAATAAAAGAAATGTTATCATTTTCTCTTGGTACTCCAAGTATGTACCCGGATTGCCAGCTTTCCTAAAAGTTAAAAAGGAGTTATATAGTGCCAGCTGGACAAGGTACACTGCCAGTTTCTTGTATCAGATTTTGCACTTTCTCATGGCACTATATGGTTTCAACACCTGATCATTCAGGTCAACCCCCCCCCCCCCATGAATTTATTGTATGCCTGAATGCACACAGGCTTCATCGTGGATGATGTGTATCCACGTGTGGGGACAGGACTGCAGCTGGCGTCGTGTATTGATGTCAGCATACAGACCTCTTTTTTAAATCTAAATTTGAGACACAGGACCCCATCCTGCAGCAATGCCCTGCTTTCGCCAATTTGAAGGGATTGGCTGATGAGGGTCTTGGGAAGGTGCCGCTGGTTTTTTCGGACTGTCCCACATGCCACTGTTTTTTTGTCTTTTACACATTTGAACAGGGGTACACTTGTGTACCAGTTGTCCAAGTACAGGTTGTACCCCTGATCAAGCAGTGGGTGCAGGAGGTCCCACACTATCTTCCCTGTTGTGGACAGGACGGGGGAGCAATTTGGGGGCTGTATTGTCCTGTCCTTCCCCTCATAAATCCGGAAAGCGTGTGTGTATCCGGTGTCCGATTCACACAGCTTGTACATTTTTATCCCGTACCTGGCGCGCTTATTTTGCAAATATTGGCGAAACTTCAGCCTGCCCTTGAAGTGCACCAGGGATTCATCTATAGAGATTTCTTTTTTAAGGGTGTAGACTGCTGAAAAATTTTGGGATAAAATGTTTATGAGTGGCCTAATTTGATAAAGTCTATCAAAATTGAGGTCATCCGCAGGGGGGCATTGGGAATTGTCACTAAAGTGAAGAAATTTATGGAGGGCCTCAAAGCGGGATCTGGTCATTGTATTGCGGTACAGCGGACAATGATACAGAATGTCCGTGGACCAGTAGGATCTCACTTCAGGCTTTTTAGTGAGACCCATGTTGAGGACTAACCCCCAATACTTGTGCATTTCTGCACAATTAGTCGGTTGCCACCGATTGGCCTGGGCATGAAAGGCGTTGGGGTGTTCAGAAATAAACTGTTGGGCGTAAATATTGGTTTGATCAACCATGAGCTGGATCAAATTGTCTGTGAAGAACAATTTAAAAAATTCAATAATAGGCAGCCCTTCTGTCTGCACGTGAATGCCTGCCACAGCAGTAAATTCTGGGATTTGGGGGGTGTAATTGGTTGGGGTTGACCAACCACTGCTGACTGTACCAGGGTCAGGCAGATCGGCAGATTCAGGGTCAGGCAGAACCTGGGCACTAACCCTCCTGCGACTACGAGGAGGTTCCTCACTGTCACTGGAGGAGGAGGACGAGAGAATGAACTGTGGCTCCTCACCACTCGCGGAGTCCGTATCGGATGCAATCATTGCATACGCCTCTTCAGCGGTGTAAAGTCTCGCTGCCATTTTGGGTGTGTGTGTGTGCGTATATATATGTTTACACACACGTAGCTCACAGAACAGAACAGACCCACCAATCACAGCTCTCGCCGGCAATGGACCAATAGCAGCAGTCCATTGCCGGTCACATGGGACATGGGGGAGGGGGAGGAACATGTTGGAGGGGGGGAGGGAGTACAGGAACAGTTTTGAAAACTTTTCAAAACTTTTCAAAACTTTTATGGAGGATGGGTGTATCTGTACAGATCTGTACAGATCCACCTATCACATCAATCGCCGGCATTGGACCGCTTTTACGGGTCCGTTGCCGGTGACTGACATGTGTTAGCTGTCGGTTGGGGGCATTTTTAACCCCTCCCTGGCTAAAAGTGCACTGAGATTCATGGGTCTGAACAGACCCACCAATCACAGCTCTCGCCGGCAATGGACCAATAGCAGCAGTCCATTGCCGGTCACATGGGCCATGGAGGGAGGTAGGTGGAGCTTTGTAACCATTCCCGGACTTAACTACGAGTCCCGGGAACGGTTTTAAAAACTTTTACTGTTATAGCAATGTGATCGGTGGATCTGTACAAATCCACCGACCACATCGATCGCCGGCATCGGACCGCTAATCGGGGTCCGTTGCCGGTGACTCGGAACTGTTAGCTGTCAGGGACAGCTTCTATCCCGGTTCCCGGCGCACACGGCTGTGTACACCGGGAACTACTCAGTAACTATACGTCCTCGTGCGGGAAGTAACCTCCCGCAATGACAGACAGTTACGTCCTGGTGCGGGTTGGGGTTAAAGCCCCCTTCACATTGTGTTATTGTCCTACATTTATTGTAGAGAAAATCTCAGAACGGACACTACAGTATAAACGATTTAAACAAAAATTCATAGGGCTCCTTTATGTCCTTTTAGCCTCCGTCGGGCTGGTATATGTCGGTTTACCTTTTTTTGAAGGATGGAATAGCATAGAACTATGCTATTCAATCCTGAGAGATCCAGAAAAAAACCATATACTTCTCCTGACATTACTATGTGGACAGTGGACAGTGAAGTCAGGAGCTTCCCAATGCCGGAGTCCCCAGACAGAGCATCACACGTGCTCTGCCCATGGACTTTGTCCCTGGGGAAGCTCCTGACATCACTGTCCATCTATGTAAAGTGACATCAGGGGATTCTCCAGGTGCCGGAAACCCTGGCCAGAGCGTTGCCGACTCTCTGGCCGTAGACTCAGGCTTTGCAAAACCAGAGTCCCTGGGAAAAGCGCTAGTAGAAGGCTTCAGCCCTGGGAAAGCCTCTGACGTCACTGTCTAATTATGGAAAGTGACTTCAGGAGTTTCCCCAGGGCCATTCCCCGGGCGACGTATCCCTCTTTATGCCATACAGTGGGATACGTTTTGGCTAAATGGATCAAAATCCAGGGCATTAACCGGTCTTTGCCTACTCCATGGTTTCGTTCACTGTAATTGACATCAGCACCAAAATCAGTTAATGCGTATAACATACAAACGTATGCGCCACACTTTCCGGTGCCAAACCCAGGTAATGGAGGGGGGGCCCAGACAACTTGGCTGTTTTGGGCCCCAGAAATTCCTCATGGCAGCCCTGGATACAGGTTTCAGCGCTAGAAACAGCAGCTCTGTATACAGGATACAGCATTTAACCTGTGCAATTTCTTCCCAAAACACTCATAAACGAAATAATAAATGTAGCCAATATGTTTTTCAAGTGTGATAATCTCTCTGGAGCAAAGAAGTGACAAACATTATGTACACCACGTAAGCTTCCCCTACATGGAAAAAAAGCTTTGCCTCTAAGAAGGATAAAGTCCCAAATTAAATTTAGCACTTTGCCACTACAGAACCATAAAAAGAGCCTATACAATTTTATTTCATGTTTTTCGCTTTTAAATTACAAATCTTCAAGCAAAAGAACATTCCATTACATCCTGATTGTCATTACCGCAATAGGACATATTAGTACGTTCTTGAAATTATTGCGATTACCGCAAGAGCCCAGTTGTGGTTGACAACTGGTCTCCCACTGTAGTGAGAGTGAAGTAGTGAAACCTCTAATTCTGTCTGCTTAACCCCTAAGATGGTCCCTCTGTCAGACCATCGATGGGTTACCATGGCAGACTGGGGTCTAGTAAAGGCCCTAGGTCTGCCGTAGGTGTGTGCCTAAAAGGTAAACTCACAGGCAATAATGCTTAGGAAAACTGACTATTTCAAAGTGTCATACACTGGAAGTCCCCTAGTGGGACTAAAATTGGTAAACATTCATTAAAAATAATGTTTTTGTTATGAAATAGTTCACGATAAAAATATACATTTATGGTATCACCGCCATTGTAAGGAACTGTACAATTACGTTAGCATATTATTCATAATGTGTAGCGCTTGGTATAAAAAAAATCCCAACAAACAATGGTGGATTTGCTGATCTTTCCCATTCCCCCTCACCCCAGAAAATCAATACAAGTTAATGAAAAAAAATGACAATACATGTAACCTAAAATGGTGGCAAAGATAAATACTACTCGTCTTAAAAAGCCCTTAAGCTAATACATGGATTGAAAAATGAAAAACATATGGAACTCGGAAGGCAGCGACACAAAAAGTGCTTTCATTGTACAAAATTACTAGCATAAAAAAGTATAAATACTTGGTATCGCCATAATCGTAACGACCCTTAGCATAAAGCTAACATGTTATTTATACCGCATGTTGAACATCATACATAAATTCCCAAAAATGATGCTGTTTTTCTCTCCCCCCCCATACCCCTCTAACTCTCACCCCCCCCCCCCCTGAAAAATGTCCTCAAACAGCTACTTTGACAAGAAAGTCAAAAAGTTACAGCTCCTGGTGTGGGTAATAGTGACATCATGACATGGTACCAAACTTGGACCCCATTGTGAGAAAAGCTGCAGTCTTGGGTATATGGCTAAACTTTTAAAATGGTCAGAAATTTTGCAGTAATCTCAAGGTTGCTGCCAACTTTTTTCCGATAGAAAGCACTGTAATTGCATAGGGAATGCAATTTTATGGCGATGTGCACTTAAAAAAAAAATAAGATAAAGAAAAATTAAAAAAAAAAAAATATATATATATATGTATATTTATATATATATATATATATATATATGTATATATATATATATATATATATATATATATATATATATATATAACAAAATTACATATGCACACTGGCAATCTTAATACGTGGTATTTACTCGTAGCATATTTATAGTAACAGGTTGCCATGCTTTGGAAACACAGTCACTGAATGTAGGAGGAGGCGGATGATATAGTTAAATATGAATTACAGTTGCATAATACTAAAAGCATTGCCAATGACTAAAGCAACAATTTTATATACCATGTGATTTCAAGATATCCCTGTTAGATTGCTGATATCTGCTAGAATTTTCAATGAGTTACTGAGCACACTGTCAGCACAGACTACAAGAAATGAGATATGAGGTTGTTTTAATAGAATGTGTTTTGCCTGTACAGTTTACATACTAAGAAAGCAATTTACTTCATGGCGCCAAGTAAAGGATGTTTAATTCTTCAGAACGTATCTCAAGTTTGTTGACAATGGCCTATAAATAAAACATGATTGCCGGTGTAATTTATATGGCTGCATGTGTAAACCTAGCGATCCCATTCAATTAAGCAGCAAAATAAAAGTGAGCGAGGAAGTCTTTCAATCAAGACAGACATTAAGAATGTGCGGAAGGTGAGTAAGGGAAATCCTGACAACCTGAAGACTTTCACACATAGGTATTCTGTTATCACTTTAGGTGTAGTCTTCAATTATGAAATTCAGGCAAGGTGTGCCAGTAATGAATCGTAATACTTCTTAAGGGTCTAATAATAACACATAAAACAATTGAGATGCAAACTGTAGAAAATAGGGTGCTGGACTGAAGAGCTTACAGTCTAGTTAGCTTCAGATGTACACACTATAGGTTAAAAAGGAAATATTTCCAGTGTTCTGATGCTTGAAGATTGTTCAGTAAACGCAGATCAGGCCGGCCTATGGAATATCATTGACCCTTGTAAAAAAAAAAAAAGCAGATCAGGCCCATTCACCCAAAGAATTTGTAATTTGATTAAATAAAGTGGCCTATATTTTATAGAATATACAGTATGTACAATACGGTACTTATCGGATTAGGTAAGTTCATTTCTGTTGTGTATACATCACTCACTACTTAGAATTTAGACTTTATAAATGCAGTAAAAACAGCTAATTTTATGTCTGTACACCAGAGGAATCCTATGGAAACCTTTTTGATGTTTTCTTGCTCCCCCTCATTAAATGTCTTTCCTCTATTTTGGGGTTGAATGTGGCTTCCGAACATCACTCGCAGTTAAATAGGGGTATTCTCATCTTAGATATTCATGGCATATCCACAGGATATATATGTCTATATGTATACAGGCGAAGTACAGCCCGGGTAACTCTTTTTAGGCAGAATAGAAAGCAAATACTGATGTTGTAATGACGGGGAAGGGAGACAGACAGGTGAGCCCTAATCTACCTGCCACTCAGTCCCTGCCTACTTGCAATGGCCCGTCCTAGGCGACGGCGTACAACTGGGCGACAGTCCCTACGCTCAATAAGTGCACAACAGACAAACAGACAAGGGTACACAGAATCTAAGGGAAATGGGGCAGTTGCCCACGGCAACACCGTGAGCAACAAGAGTAGTCAACGAGCCGAGTCAGAACCAAGAGTGTACGAGGTACCAAACGCAGAGCAGGAGAGTAGTGAACGAGCCGAGTAAAACCAGGAAAGTACGAGGTACCAAACGCAGAGTAGGAGAGTAGTCAGTAAGCCAGGGTCAATATGAAGCAGGGACAAATTGTTCAAGCAGCAGCAGCAGAGCCAGGAAACAGGAGACTCACAGGCAAAGGAGGAGCAGGAAATGCAGGCATAAATAGACAGAGGGCGGGAGCTAGCTCCGTCTGGCCAGGCTGTGATAGGCTCTCCCACTCCTAAGCCTGCCAGCCTGAGTGGTGGAAGATCGTGCCACTCTCTCAGACTTAGGAGCAGGTGCAGACAAATTACCCACGGGCGTCGACACAGAAGCTGTGTCTGGCAGATCCTTTACAGATGTATTCAGTCAATTTTTTAAGAGATTAAGTAGGGGATATTAAGAACGCTGAGTCGCTTTACTCTACACCTGACCACGCAACATTTCAAGGGAACTGCACCCCTATCCTCATTCGCTATAAGACTGATATAGTGAAGTGTTGTGAAGCTGCGAAGCAGGTCGGCTTGTATATGTAATATAAATGCAACTAAAAGGTTGATATATCCACAGGATATACTATAAACCACCTCTGGGACCTGCTCCTATTTATCGAACAGGAATCCCCTGCCCCCAGTCCCACCTGGTGAGAAGACCGCTGGCTCGCTGACTTCTATGGGAGTTACGGAAACAACGCAGCACATCGAGCTCGGCTCTTTCCTTAAAGTGGATCGGTCAGATATTTATGCTGCTTTGTCTAAAGGGCAACATAAAGAAGTGACAAACACGCTGATTTCAGGATACTATTACTTATTAGTTAATGTTCTGTAGTTTAGGAGAGTTTAGAACTTATAATTGCCGCTCATCGCCAGCACCGCATGTATGAATCCAAGTATATTTAAATTTTCATGCTCCTTCCGTTTTAATTTTGCCAAAAATTGGCTGTTTATATATAAAATGTATCCTTACTGAATTATAATATGTAAATGGTGATCCTCCAACTTGTGCTACTGGACTGCATTAAATGGACGCAGACAACAGTAGTGAGCGATTATCAGCGCGTGGGTCATGTAAGTGGCTTCATTGTAAGTATGGCTATTACTGTATTTTGTTTCAATATTGACTATATGCTCTAGCCATTTATTCTTTATTTTGTTACACTTTTTTACCAAATATATTACCAGATATGATTGTTTTTACTTTAGTCCACTGAACCATAAATAGAATGGGGAAATGTGTTGGAACAAGGCTTTTTATTATAGAGAATTTTTGAAGGTGCAGTAGGAGTAGGTTCCCTTTCGGGTTGGGGACAAGGTTGATAGGGTTGATTGAGTGCCCTAACTCTACCTTAAATCTTAATTCCCCAATTACAGACCACTTAATTACAGACCACTGCTCCACTTGCTTGTATTTTGTATTGTGTACTTGGTTGTACAGTGGACCCTGTCTAATTGTTTGCTAAACTTTTATATATGAGCATTATTATTAAATGGTTGTCTGGGGATGTAGTGCTTTTTCATTGGTGGGGTTCTGACACTCGAACCCCTTCGCCGATCAGCTGCTCCGGCTTCCTCCAGCACCGGTAGTTTTACAGTGGTCGGTAACAGAAGCAGAAGACTCTGAACACTGTATAGTTTTCGTCACTAACTGTCTGTGCACCGTTGAATAAAATTTTTGCCAACCGAAACCTGGCATAGATTTCCGCAATAATTCATGCCAGTTTCTGACGCAAATTTTAGTAAATCCGTAAAGCTGCTGGTGGCCACGCCCCCTTTTGCTAAGCTCTATCCACTGTTTAAAACATGGCGAGAGAAGTATATAATCCAAAACAATTTGCATGTTTTCTACGCCAGCAAACTGGCAAAAAAAACCTTGTTAAATCCCCCCCCCCCCCCCCATGCAATGAATTACAAAATGTAAAGACCATATGCTTCTGGTGACCTTCAGTAAGATATTTTATTTTAAAACATCAAGCTAAGGGGCCGATAAAAAAAAGAAAACCTGCCTTCGATAACAAGACTATAACCTCAGTGTTTATAACACTGTAATGTGTTTCATTATCCCCTATTCAGGGGTCTTGTCTCATTTTTACCTTTTACAGTGCGCTGGGTGTTATATAGGGAAAAATGTTGAAAACCTTTTCTTTTTTTTCCCCACCTTTATACAAATCCCCATCCAGTGAACTGTTAAAGTAATATAGGAGGTATAAATCTTGTAAAGACCTGCAATGCTTCCATTTGTTCATTTCTCTTTTATGTGGATGGCTGTTGACCTTGATCTTCCACAGGCAAGTTATAGTCTGTATTATATGCACTATTTAAAAAGAAGAATTGAATGGTTTAAGTGGATACTGACATCTAAGTCAACAAATCTGAACACTTGAAACAAACACTAGGGTAAATATGACAGGAGATATATAACGCCTTTGTTAAGCGCAGGCAAACAGAAGGCATAATGTGCATTCACAACTGTGGGTACAGTGCCAGGTAGTCAAAGGAAAAAACATTTCTAATTCAAATTATTTCACAACTCTTCATAAATAGAACAATGTACCAATATGACATGGAGAATGTCTGTGACAAATGTAACATTCTGCCTTATTACAAGTACTGTGAATACAATACATATCTGAAATATGAATCAAGTCACTGTCAAGGACGACATCAAAGGAAATAACCTGTGGGCCATTGTCAATATTCTTATTGTTTCTCAGTGCATTACATCCGGGAATTTAAAGAACATAAACAAAAGTAGTAAAATTGGCTTGCTATGAAATTGTTCCTAAAGTTTGTACATAAAACATGAGGCATGTAGATTATGGGGACAGGGACTTATGTGGGAGAATACATTCTTGGTAGAACACTAAGGAACATTTAAAGGGGTATTCCAACCTCATATATTTATGGCAGAACCCTACTCCGCCAGGTGAGGTAGCCAGTAGCCACCACATCCATCCATAGACTGAATGTAGGCGAGGCTGCACATTTCTACACTCTCTCCATTCAAAGTCTTTGTGAGTTACAGAAAGTTTACTTAGCTCTTTCCATAGCTCCAATGTGAAATTACATAGAGAGAAAGAACAATTGCGTCATTCACCAAAAGTCCATAAAGTTAAGATTCAAGTTGCTTCCTCTTTGGAAGAAGCGTGAGACACTTGAAACATACGCTGCTGGCTTCAATCGTCAAAGTATGCACAATTTGTTTTTATATGCATTAAAATATAGAATATTGGTTTTATGGACCTTTGGTGAGTGCTACGATTATTCTTTCTTTCTTTGTGATCGTACGTTGGAGTTAATTTTTGTGGAATTGTAGAGTACCACCAAACATTACTGTCCCCAGCCCATAAAGTGTTGCTGATATAACCAAGAGAGTGTCCATGTCTTTTCTTATTCTGTGGGTCTTTCTGTAATTCCAATATACAGATCAGCATACATACCCAGCCCCCTCTCCATTTAGTCTGCAGCTGAATGCTGCTGCCAGCCCTGGTGGAACAGGGGTTAGTTCTTCTGACAGGTGGTAGTCCTTAAGGTGGGACCCCCACCTATCAGACATTTATGGAATACATATGCTGAGATAACAATACCCCTTTAATAAACAGATTAAAGTGAGGGACTGGGCAATTTGATACATGCACTGTGTATAACCTGTGGACCATGCCTTCTGTTTAGCCTTACACGCTATATAAAAGCTTGATCATATATGACAGTATCACTGTTGGACCAAGCACTAAACACTAGGTAACATATTTCTAGTATTAAAGTAAAAGCCATTTTTTAGGTGATCTATTATATTATTATTTATAACCCTATTTTACTAGAAATACATCACAAAATTCATATCCATTGAATCTACAGGCAGATCATAAATGGAATTACTACTGTTCAAATCTTATTTTTATAAATTTAAACTTTGAGTGTCATTTAAAAATGTGTAACATGTTTATATTGTTCCCAATAGTCTCATTTTCCCACAATTATTGCATGCTACCATGTAATAAACAAATTAGCCATATTCAAATATGTTCCTTAATCTGTGCACAAATTCTTAGATAGAATTCTTAACATTCAGCCAATAGATTATGGCGGCAATGTGGGGCAATGCAAAAGAACATTAAGTGCAGCGTTGGGGGCAAGTTGCCAAACATAATTGTTTCCATCAATCTATCACTGTGCATCTATTCCCCCTTTCCCATATGCCACAGCCTGCCTATGAAAAATATTGCAATGCTTCATGGCAGAATTGCGCAACTGCCCATGGGCATATGCTGCCTGTGATGCAGAGTGGCCGCAAAAGGGGCATCCGTGCTTTCCAGGATAATTAACAGGCAGAAGCCATCGTTTGGTATGATTACTCTGTCAAACTATAAAATTATGGCAAGTAGGGAGAATTTAGGATTATTGGGTTCTATTCATATGACTATTTTGCAAATCATAAACTGTTGGGATTATTTTCTTTCAATGGTAATTAATAAATGTTACATTTTAATGCTAGTCATCAGTGATTATATATATTTATATGTATAAACAACTAATACAGAAAAAATGGGGAATATCCTCCAGCTCACCTTGTCACAGGTATGGTATGGTGATCAGCGCACGGATCCTCGTGTCGGCACACGCAAGGGAAACAGCAGAAAAAAGGGGAGTTGGAACCAGCGCTGAAGTGGAAAATCTGTTAAAAATGGGAATCTTCTTCCAAGTTTTAATGTTGCTTTGTTAAAAACAATGGACAACGAAAAATAGTGGTGACGGGCAGGTATCTACCGCCTATCTCCTTCAACACTCTCTGTACTTTGGACATTACCTGCCCGTCACCACTATTTTTCGTTGTCCATTGTTTTTAACAAAGCAACATTAAAACTTGGAAGAAGATTCCCATTTTTTCCACTTCAGCGCTGGTTCCAACTCCCCTTTTTTCTGCTATAAACAACTAATGTAATAGACCCTAGTGGTTGGGTGAGAAGGAGAAATTGGTTGGGGATAATGTAGCAAATACTGTGATAGACAGCCTTGCTTGGGAAAGGCCCATGATGGGGGCTGAAACATTGCATTACTATAGGTGAATAAGGCACCCCTTTTTCACTGGATTATTATATTGAGTGCTGCCTATTCCTTGGAGTATTGAATATAGGACAAGGAGTCAGGGTCCTGAGGCTTGAACCTATTACCTTTTTTTGTCGTTTTGTATAGTGCTGCTCTCTTTGTATTTTTTTTATAGAGAGAGAGGGCTCATTCAGATAAGCGTTGTTTCAACGAATCATGTGAAGGGTCCGTGAAAAAATAGGACATGTCCTATTTTCTTTTGTTTTCATGCATCCCTCCATAGACTTTAGTCTATGAGGGGTCCGTGATAACGCGTCCCGCACGGGTGCACCTCGGACGTGAAAAGTGCATGGATGGATGGATAGATAGACTAGATAGATAGATGATAGATAGATAGATAGATAGATAGATAGATAGATAGATAGATAGATAGATAGATAGATAGATAGATAGATAGATAGATAGATAGATAGATAGATAGATAGATAGATAGATAGATAGATAGATAGATAGAGGTGTGAGGGATAGATAGATAGATAGATAGATAGATAGATAGATAGATAGATAGATAGATAGATAGATAGATAGATAGATAGATAGATAGATAGATAGATAGATAGATAGATAGATAGATAGATAGATAGATAGATAGATGATAGAGCTCTGTCATTAACCACATCTTTTACTGTATCTCGAGCAGGTGTGGATAATTACTGATAAAAGGTTTATTGGTATCTTTTATCTTGTCTTTGGTGTGGTAATGAGCCAGTTACAGAAAGGGAAGGTAATGTATTCTATCTAGATATAATGAGTGACAACCTCCAATTACCAAATTGGCTGAGGATTTCCCCAGCTAACACCATGAGATAAGGACACAAGTCTTTGAGAGAAGAAAATATGAGTTAGATTGTGGCAAGTGGACTATTAAAGTGTAGTGAAGGTATTTGCCATGTGCTCTGTGTGGAAGTTGATAGGATGCCTCCCAGGCACAAGAGTTGCTAATCCCATGTTTTAAAGTTGAGTCAATATAAGAGTTTCTGTCAGCTTCAAAGGCAGATTTCTATCCCCCCTTTCTTGGTACGTGAGTCTAGTGAATGGAATCCCACACCTTTACCTCTAGGATTTAATTAGTTTGTTTAGACATGTACTTTTTATTTCGTAGTGAACCTCTGAGCGTATCTCACCGTCTAGTCTCCCACATCTGTATTGCCACTTCTTATTCCTTCTAATGTATTATAAAAAGATTCAAGTTTTGCTAACCTATTATTACTATTCATGCATAATATACATCTCGAAAATGTGAATAAATCCAATGTCAAATTTCAGGTTCAAGGCATAATCTCACACTTGCTAAAATAGTCAGTAATAATAATAATAACTTTACATAATAAATATATGTATATCCTCACATCATTTCTACATTTTTAATCCTTTAGATTGTTGGCTCCTATATAGAGGGTCTTTCCTATTGTATTTTATCTACATAATGTTATACAGCGGCAGACATACCATTAGTGCCCAGTGGGTAAGGGGGCCCACGTCCACCTTAAAGAAACCTTCTTCTGTTTATTAGATTGTATGTAAGTGCCTGAGTTAATGAATTTCATAGCTAACAATTACTGATGGATTGTTGGAGAGACATAAGGGGGTGATTTATCACAAGATATTGGAGAGCAAGGGGCCCATATACTGTTCTTGCACTGGGACCCTCTGCTGTCTGTGTCCGCCCGTGATTATATATTTAGTTAAATGCTGTAATTACCTTGAATAAGGGTCATGTATAATATAAACGGGTCCTCACAACAAAAATCAAAACAGCACCCCCACCGGTGCTAGTTCTTGCGAGGACAGGAGAGGAGGGCAGCATATGAGGGTGAGCTCTGTGCAGTTTTACACTATCAATGGGAAAGGTAGAAATGGCCAACATGACCTAGAAAGTAACTATTCAGGTTCCATTCAAATTTATTTTGCAGTGTACGTTTGGCGTATGTGCAGGTAAAATCTCCTGTCATATATGCTTATTGTATGGCTCAGATGTATGTAAATGTATGCCATCTGTCACCCATTAACTTCCATTGCGAAAATTAAATTTATAAAGCGTGACATTATTTCGCAGGATGCATCTGGATTGGAGAGTGTAGACTGCTACTCTTTTTAAAAAAGGAAAAAAATGGTATATGGCTTATAGCAGCCAGAAGTATGTCTTCAAGGATCAGTTGCTTCGGTTGCCTGCAGGCACTGGATGTCATTGCACAGTATGCAATGTACGTAGTCGGAAGCAGTTGGCTCCATACATTGCATAGCGGCCGTGCTGCCGAACTGTAGCTCTGCTCCTATTTACTTGATTAGGAGCAGAGCTGCAGTGCTGTAGTTCGGCCGCTATTCCATGACCGGAGCTATCTGCTTCCGGCATGGACATCCGGTGCCCAGTGGCAGCTGGAGGAGCTGATCAGTGCGGGGTCTGGGTGTCGGACCCGCACCGATGATACACTGATGACCTGTCCGGTGCATAGGTCATCAGTTGTCCGGTAGTGGACAACCCCTTCAACAACACTCTTGTGACCTGTGTAAACAAGGAAATGTATGGGCATGAACGATCGTAGGAATAATTGCTCCTTGTGAAAGTAGGAAACGAGCGCTGATTAACGAGCTGTCTGGTTGATCGGTGCTCATTTTTACGGCCCATGTCGAGCCGTGTAAAAAAAATCCTAAGTCTACGTTCACATCTGTGTTTTGTTTTCCGTTGTTCTGCTCAGTCATAGGAGCAGAACAATGAAAAACATGGAAGCGCCGGAGCCGTCACGCATGACGAAAATGAACTGTGCCTTACGGAACCAATTGACTTTAATGGTTTCCGTCATTTTGCTGCACAAAATAGCACTGCATGCTATTACTTCCAGCATAGATATCAGTATCTGCTACTGAGGCTCTGACGCAGGTTTGAACAGAGCCTTACATATGTATGCTGTGCAAAGAAGGAGCTGCCCTTTAAGTTCCGGCTACTAGAAATGCAGCCCACTGGTGCCAGTGATAAATCCAATGCTACCTGTCAAATTTGCTCCTTTGTTTTACAGCTCTTACAGAGTGTTTCATATGTGTCCAGATCTGATGAACTTCATATATATATATATATGTGCACAGACCACATTCTTCGCATTTGTCTGCAATAACATTTAAATGCACTGGGATGCCCCATGTCTGCAGAAGTTCAAGGGTTCAATAACAATGGCTGTCTTGGCAGGTACCGTGTTCAAAGTGCGTTTAGGATCAAGACATATGCATTCCTAGCCCAATAACTTGTCCAGTAATTGGTATATTGATTGCTAATGTCATCATGTTTTAGAATGTATAAACCATCCAGTATATCACACAGCCGGCAACAATCCAAGAAGGCATTGTTTATTCATTGGAGTTCCCATACAGGCCTGGCTTGGATTGTGCTTGAGGGCCTGCTGATAAAGATCAGCAGATGATTGGGTGCACACATTCTTAACATGTCTGACCCATGACATCCCAAGGGCAGCAGGCAGCCTGTCATTACAGGCACAATGCTCCTCTTTCTTTCCACTTATCTAAACCCAGATGACTTTGAAATTTTTATTAACTCATTAATGACTGAAAATGTCATTAGAGGCACCAGGAAAAGAAAGTTAGTGGAGTGCATAAGGTGTAGCTGCAAGCTGCAAATCACAATATAGAATTCCAGCACTGGTTGTAATTAGAATCATACCCTTTACTTTATATACAGATCCGGCGGGTTCACCACACCTGGTCAAGATTCCTAATGATAGGAAAATGGAGAACATTTTTATTAGAATTATTTCCCTAATCTGTAAATCTTATTATTAATATTTCCTCGCCACATGATTAAATGCTGCCAGAACACCTCGGACACAGAAGAGGCATATTGAATGGATCAATAGAGGGGTGGAATACTTTTTATTAGCCCAATGTTTCTCAATTATATAATTTCTTGTAATGATTAAAATTCCTACTTTTATTTTAATATATTCTGGTATTAAATAAATTTGGATATAGTATGAACAATGGGTGGGTTTAATTATGGAAAATCATTATATTCACCCTTTCGACTGAAAGATCGAACAGCTGACCAGGCGCATAATGTGAAGTTCCTGGGCCAAAATGTAATATCGTAGCAGGAACCCCACTTACCAAGTGACATTGATAATACTGGTGTGTTTTTATGGGCCAGTGGGGTCTTTGGGCCCCCTCAGGCATCGCTGCCCAATTTTGACTGCTACCTCTGTATCCCATATAGCTGAGCCCCTGCAAATAAAAAAGTCCTATTTGACGAGTGTATTTTTCCCAGCCACTATAAATATTAGATTGTCAGTGGATTCTGACAAAAATACATTGGGGAGAATATATCAAACTCTCTATGCCAATGTCGCAAATTGCTTTGAAAATTGGGAATTTTGAGTATTTTGCGCCGTTCTCGCCACTTTTGGAAAAAGAAGTGTGGTTTTAAAAAAGGAGGCAGTTTCACAACGCAGCATGACAAATTTGTTAGAATTTGCACCAGAAGACTGGCGTAAATTATAGCAGAAAACTATGACAGCTCTAGGCTGGCTTGATTCCACTTTGTGGGGTGTAACAATGTAGAGGCCCGGAACCTTGCCCCCCTCCCCCTCATCAGACAATGAAAAGAATAAATAAAAAATAAAAAATGTGTACTCAATTCACTCCTCTGCTTCTCCACTCAGGCTTGCCTCACGGGCCCTCAGTATGCTGTGGCTCATACAATGTACTGACGCCGGGCAGCATCAGGGCGTTATATGTGTCGCAACACTCAGGATGTTGTATGTGATGCATGTAAAGCCCTGATGCAGCTCAATGTCTGGACCTTGTATAAGCCACGGCCTGTAGTGGGAGCCTGAGGGGACTTGGAGGGGAGAAGCGAAGAAGAGCAATGAAGTAAACATCTATTTTTTATTTTATGCCCAATGGGGATGTGGGATGGATGGCGCATAATAAACTGCTGCTCAGCCTTGTGCATTGTTGATACTGGTGAACCAGTTCAGCTAGTGATTTATTATTCAATATAGTAATAGGACTACTCAATTGCAGTTATTGCTATTGAGCATCTTTAGGAATATCATAGAGAATACATATCTTCATATTTCACTATATAGGGGCATATACTGATAGTTGGTCCATGAATTATCTAGGCTGCTGTGAAGTTAACAGCCAGGATATTATTCTATATGTCACTTATTAAGCTAATAACATTAAAAGGAAGAGTCCTTTTTTGCCCGTTCAGGTAAGTGTCTCTATTTTCTTAATAATAATAATAATAATAATAATAATCTTTATCCTTTTACCCCGGGCCATTTTTGCCGTAACAGTGAGTGCCGATCAAGGAGACAGCTCGTTGAACGGCGCTCGCTTGCTCCTTTCGCAAGTAGCTATTATCAGTAAGTATGGGGACGATCGATCGTTACTGTTTACACAGAGAGATTTGCTGCCGACAACAATTATATTTTCTGCTGCGGAAAAGATACGATCAGACGTTCATCGGCTGATCGTTGCCCTGTTTACACAGGACAATGATCGGGAATGAGCACTCTGTGAATGCTTGTTTGCCCGATAATTGACCTGTGTAAAAGGGGCCTTACTCCAGCAGAGCAGGAAGCTAAGACTGGTGTAGGAGCGCCAGTTTTAGTAAATCTGCCCCATAATGTCTATTGTCCTTGGTAGTTTGAAGTTATCGATAATGTATAAGGTATTTAGAATAATAAAGAGGTTGTCCCATCAATATGACCGCTGCAGAAATGTCAACCTGAGAGAGCCCTTTACAAGGTGATACACAGTTACATAGTTATATAGTTGATAAGGTTGAAAAAAGACACAGGTCCATCAAGTCCAACCTATAATCCTACCGTGTTAATCCAGAGGAAGGCAAGAACCCCCATGAGGTTGATGCCAAATGTCTAATTATGGTAAAAAATCATCCCTGACTCCTAATATGGCAATCAGAATAAATCCCTGGATTAATGTCCCATCTCCAGAATCTAGAACTCATAACTTGTAATATTATATTTTTCAAGAAAGGCATCAAGGCCCTTCTTGAACTTGATCAGAGAATCAACCACCACAACATCCTGAGAGTTCTATAGTCTCACTGATCTCACAGTAAAGAATCCTGCCTGTGATAATAGATGTAGAGGATGCCCCCTTGTCCTTGTTACAGGCCTAGGTATAAAAGATCATTAGAAAGATCTTTGAACCGTCCAATTATGCTCAAGTAGCTCGACATCACAAAAATTCGAGTGACCTTTTTGGAGGTTGTGACTTATATAAAAGGGTATGGCTAAATATATTCAGAGACCCTATATTAATATCGGACCCCAGTCTAGACTAAATATATTCATACCTGAGACCAGACCCCTAACTTAATTCAGATGAGACTAGACCCCCTAACTTAATTTAGACCACACATCAGACCCAAAAAATATTCAGAACCCAGACTAGACTATATTAATCCTCTGTCCTCTGACCGCAACAGACTAATGTTTGTCAACTGATAACATGGATGTCCCCCATCTTGATTGGTTGCATCATCCTTTCATCCATGGTAAAATGAGAGTATGGGTTGTGTCCAAGGGCACCCCTTACACCTTATGCAGCAAGGGTGAAGGAAAAGCAAAAAAAAAAAAAAGGCATGCATATCTACCCTCCTTGCTCCTCACTCTTGCTTAGCTCCAGGTGCTGCTGCACGGACGGTAGGATCCAGTGAAGCTGTGCCCGAGTCTGAGCAAGGGCCAGGAACGTAGAGGGTAAGGACACATGCAAATTTTATTTTCGTTTATTTTTTTGCTACTCCTGCACCCTATTTTTAGCCTCCCTTCCTGGGGACCATGTGAAATCTATATATAACTAGATGACCAGGTGTGGGAGTGTAAAGATAGGGTGACTCCAGGTAAAACCAGGAGAGTTGACATGTCTACGTCTGCCCATATGTCTTATTAACTCATACGAATGCCATAGATGGGGGTTCCTTACTCATGACCACACCCCTCTATTAGTCAGAGAGTGGATGCCATGGTATATATATGTACCACATGATTTCAATGACAACTATGTAGCATTACATTTTCCATATAGGCCTGCTGCAGAGGTAATAGGAAAGAGCTGGTAGCTTCCCGGTGATAACAGCTGGTTGCAAATCTTTCCACCAACTAGATTCCTGGCAATCAGCTCATCGCCAGGGAAGCTGTCCTGCCATGGTGAGAAAAAAAAACCTTTAAAGGGATATTCCAGTTTCAGCAAATAAATGTTAATCTTTGTTTGGTGAAAAATTATAACATTTTCGGATATACTTCCTGTATCAATTGCTTATGTTTTTGCAAGATCTCTGCTTGTTGTTATTCAGTACGAAACAACATTGTTTGCTTCCAGTGGATGCAAATCTGTTCATGGTCATGAAGAATTGATACAGCAAGTATATTGGTTATTTGTATAACTTTTAATTATACAGAGAATACTGTTTATTTGCTAAAGAAAGAAAACCCCTTCAAGTCTCAAAGGTGAAACCGTGTTATTGCCCTTGACAAACAATGTCTGCATTCATTTTCTTTTCATTAGACAATAACAGTATCTGGTTGCTTTGGGAACACTTTTATTAACTATACTAGGTTTTGCAATTGACCTCCAGCCTCAGTAGATGAATTAATAGTGTTTAGTTATAATGTCTGTATATTCCTATGATTGGTGGCATTTTATCCACCGTGTAAGCTATTTACATAGTACTTATGATATCCTATACATAAAACGGATGAAGCCCCCATTGGTTTGTTGAGTGGCATAAGTCATATTCTGTAATCGACAACAGACTGACTACTTGCTGTATTAAACCCAATTTATTATGTCTTTACTTACTAAAATAGTGCATTTCGTACATCATACATTTTTTTTACTTTTTTTTTCTAGAGGGAATCTAAATACAGATAAATAGAAATATAGTTAAATATAAAACATCAGAAAGGACACTTGCAAGGGTGCTTTCATTTCTTTAATATTACGGAAGTTCCACTTTTACCACATTTATGTGTCTGCCAACTTTATTTTCACCTCCAAGTAACCAGGATTTCACAGCTTGGGGCTTTTGTGAGAAAAGTAATTCTGATCTAACAAATAAAGAGTAATTTGTAAAATCTCAAATCCCCTTTGCAGCCTAATGCAAGGAATCATATGGATAGTGTAAATTGCTTTTCAAAGACCTGAGGCGAATGTATTGTACTTCAGAAGACATACAAATCCCAGAAATAAAAAGGAAATATAATATCTGTCTCATTATTATATACCTCAATGTATACCTAAGTGTTTTCATGATGAGGGCCACACGATCCTATGACTATCTGTTTGTCGGCTGATAACTACATTTCAAGGAAGTTGGAAGTCATAGCATTGCAGAGACTTGTTACCATCAATGATATATGTTTCTGTGCTTTCTCCATCTATGCGTTTCCTCTTCCTTCTTTTCCTTTCCTGTTGTGCTTCCTGAAAGGAAATTTTCACTGTAATTAATGTGTTAAAATGAATACGTTGATTTACAAAATACTATGACGTCATTTCCTGTTCTTTTGAGTTAAAGGGCATGGCTTAAAATCATTTCTACCCTGAACTGAAATAGAAAACATGTAGTGTGCCCATCAACAATTAGTCAATCTGCCACTAGATTTCATGATGTTTCTGAGTTTTTAACAACCGATACCCTTAGACCATGTGCTCACATGTGGATGAGTGATATCAATGAAAATCTCGAAAAAAATCTTCGCCAAACATGGCATACTACAAATTTTAAAATCTGCAGCATGCCCTCAAATCCAAGTATTTTTTTTCCAAAGTATATTTATAGGGTTTTGTTAAACCCTATTCACATATACATATATATACTGTTCTTTAATTGTGAATTGTATGTGTGGATTTCACACTGAAAATGTGCAAACAAACGGCAGTTGATCTGCTGGGTAGACCGCCTTTTGATTTAGGTCTCATGGGGTCACTTTTACTGAGTGGTGATAAAAGGGAGAATGTATTATATGTCATATACCATATAGAACAGGGGTGCGCAAACTTTTTTTGTCCGAGGGCCACATTGTCAGATTGCAGCACTCACAAGGGCTGTAATACAATTTGAAGGGATATTCCTATCGGACAAATATTGACAGTATGTGCCATAAATGTCTGATACGTGGTGTTTACCCCTCTGGGACTTCCACTTGTGAGAATGGAGATACCCTACTCCCCTGATCGGCATTATGGTGAACAAGGGTCTTTGTGGCCACGCATAAAAATGGTTCTCTACACTGTACTTTATGGGAGTTTACTGCGATAACCTACAATGTAAAGAGCCACATTCATGGACAGCCACATTTCCAACCCATCTTTTCCTACCTGAAGTGCCAAACATAGAGGAGACCTTAAATATGGAAGTGTCAGAGCAGGCTGGGGTTTAAACAGAACATTGTCACTGGCAGCATGTGGACCTGTGATATAGTAGATGCTACTTTGCAGACCATCTGGTAGAGTGGCTATGTGCTTTACAAAATGAATTTATTAAATGCACCCCATGTCTAGTGATATGTATGCACCCAACTTCTTAATATCACTTTGCACCAATCATGATGCTGCTCCAGCCGGTTAGTAGTCGTGATAAACCCTAAACTGATGGAGGACATCATGCAACAAGAGTTCACTGTCACTTCTTAAGTCTCTGCCTTTAATTCATAATCAGCTGGCATGGAAGTGGGAACAGCCCTGATGATTTCATATAATAAAAAAAATATTAACAATATTGTAATTAGAGTTTAGCTTAGTCCAACATATGTCTTACAGAAGATGTATCATTAATATCAGCCAATCCCATGAGCAGTCTGCAAGCAAAACTACAAAAGTAGGTGTTTGTGACTATGGGAAGAAGATTGTCAACTCTCCTGAACAAATGGAGAAGAATATAAATGTATTTATCTACTATAACCCCGTCCCTTCTTTAATCCAAATGCATAATTGTTGCTTGAAGGTTCAAGCATCGAAGCCCCTAGCCCACCTGGGCAAGTCCCCCTTATGAGGCATGCCCCGTAGCAGCCTTTATGGTAACTTATTAAAAATAAATGTGATAGTTTATAAAGAAATTGTTATATCTATGGCCAGCTTTGGACTTAACACTACCCAGAACAGAATCAAAGGCCTCAGGGCTACAAGACTGTAAATATGATCACTGTCTTAGCATGCTTTCCATTAGTTACCGTGTACCATATCCCTATATCACTGTGTCACTATACTCCCCTATAATGGTAGTCACTTTGTCACCATACTCCCCTTATCCACTAGATTGAAAGAGAATGAGCTTGCCTTATAGTAACTTTTAGTTATCAGTGCAGATTTGCTTCATCTTACAATCATAGGAGAGTATTATAGGAAAATATACACTGGGAAGTTTAATAAATAACTCTTGCGCAGGAAGTATACCAATGCTTTAACTTTTCTCAGCACAACCTACGAAGGACATATGAAGAGATATCTTTGTCCACATAAGGAGAGCAGTATAAGTGTCTGAGTATGAGAAAATCAATGCGCTACTTAAAGAGTGTACACCCTCGCAAGCACCAGTGACAACCCATGAAAAATTGGTCATTATAGAATTCATGTTTAGAATGTACCAGTCTGAAGATAATGTCATTCATCACCGTTACAACAGTAGGCCGCTAATAAGCTCTCATTGCATATTCATAGATAAAGTGTCTCTCGTACATTTCGGCACTCTAGCAGAGGTTGGTGCATGTCTCCTGCTCCAGTCCAAGTCTAGCAATGAGTGTTCCTGAGTCATGTTGCTGCAATTACACTGTAAAAGTGTTACTCAAGATGGATTGCCCTGATCTGTGGTTCAATTGTAAATTAGAATACAACTCTCCCTGGGGAGCCACAGTCCTTATTTGTGATTAAGTAAAAAAAAAAAAGCTCCTAATAGAATAACATATGAAGTTCTTTCCTCTACTTTTAGGCAATTAGCCTGATGAAATTGCTTCCCTTTTGGTGAAGGTCTGATATAATAATGAGCAGTGTGATTCTTGTTCTGTATTTCTTACACAAAAGATTTTGATGTTGTGCACTTCAAATATCTAGGAGACACTATATACTAATACTACCACAGTATCTCCTTCACACAAGCGTTTTTTTTTTTTTTGTACCACTAAAGCAACAAAGAACATCAGAAAAAAATTGCTCCGAAAACGACATCTTCGGTCATTCAGGCAGTTGCTGTATTTTATGTCATTTTGCCAAATAAATGCCACAAATAAAAATATATATGTATAGAATGACATTATCATATTCACTATCAAACCAGTATATTGACTCAAAGATTTAGCCAAATCATTTTTATATCAGAAAGTACTTCTTTAAACCAGAAAAGCACAGGATGAGTCCTCATCACCACTCGTGTATTGCAAAGATGGCTCCAGGCTCCACCAGCTTCCAGCCAAATATAGATCTAACAAAGTATTCACCGAATTTGTAATCAAAGTTTCGTTCTTTATTGCATGTCAATTCACAGAGACAATCAAGCCCATATCGCCTTGAGAAAGGCCATTGTCTGGCCAAAACGTTGCCTGTCTTGACTGTCTCTGTGAATTGATATGTAATAAGGAACGAAGTTGTGATTACAAATCCAGTGTAGTGGCGAATACTTTGTTTGATCCGCTTTTAACCACACACATTCAAAGATATTTTCCTACAACCAAGCATTACAAATGTAGCCTTATCCTACATAGGCAGGGCAGGTTTTAGGGGGAGACAGAATGAGAAAATGCCTTGGACGCCCATTTCGCCACTGAACCGGATTTGTAATTCATTGACTTATCCGATTAAAATGGAGGATGCAATCTCTTCATTATACATACCTTCTCATGCCGAGTTGAACTATCTTCTTTTTTATATCATGCACGAAGGATTCTTCTATCCATAATTTCATTCATCTCTACCTTCTACCTTCATTGTGTTGTGAATACCGTTATGAATCATATTTTTCGCTGACCTCAGTGTGCTCCTGAATACAATGAAATCAAGATAAGAGAACAAAGTGAGGATAAAGTCTGAGATGCCTAGGCTCCAGAACCATAAAAAAAGTTGAGAAAGTTTATGGCCTACCATAGTGATATCTATATGCTCGGCTAATATTTTTTATAGAGAAAATTACCAGTAATTACAATGGAACCTTAGATTAATATTAGTAGAGAAGAGAAGAGATTGATCCAGCGCTGATATTGGTTTAAAAGGGAAAAACACGTCCCATGTTTATTGTAGAAGAAATTAAAATTGGAAGGGAGACGCAGTCATGGCAGGAAGGTCCTTTAGTCCTTCCTGCCATGACTAAGAACGCAGACCGCGTTCGAAACGCATAGGCTTTGGGTATTCACCCTCATATCTCCTACCTTTGCCTTGGGACTGCGTCTCCCTTCCAATTTTAATTTCTTCTACAATAAACATGGGACGTGTTTTTCCCTTTTAAACCAATATCAGCGCTGGATCAATCTCTTCTCTTCTCTACTACTACACACCGCGGGCCGTCGCGGGGATCCGACTGACGCTATCTGAAGACGCAGACCGGTGAGCTGGAGGTTTCTCCCTGTTTCTAGATTAATATTACTTATAATACAAATATTACATGCCTAAATATAATTTTTTTTATAAAAAAAAGGTTCATAATATAAGAAAATAATACCCACTTTTGTTTCCCTGATTATCTGCTCCATGGATCTCTGCCAAGGACCATGAAGTTTTGGGTTAAAATAACATTAAATTATACATGCATTTCTAGAGTATATTGTTATGCAGTGTAACTGAATTTGGGAAATGATAACGACAGTCTTTGGCATTTTATAAAAAGTTTGAGACTTATACCTATGCATACCTATGCATAATAAGGACAAATATACAAAAATTATTTTCAAGATCATTATTGTTCTGATATTATGCAGTCCATAATTTCTAACATGCTATTGCTCTATTTCGATGTGCGTCATATTTTCAGTAGATTTCTATTCTTAAAAATAGAAAAATATTTAAAGGCTATCGAGACCTATGCACTGACATTGGTTTTTGTTTCTCATTTTTACCTAAATGTTAAATTAAGCTACTTTCTAAATAGTCTTCATTAAAATGTTCCACCATTATGTTGTTGTAAAGTCTGTGAAACTCGTTTAACCTAGTTGTTTGTCTTGCTGCTTCTGACATAGATCCGATAGGACACTGCTCTTGGCTATGTCGACTCTCTCTGCTTTCCCCTCCTTTCTCTCAGTGTTTGAGATTGCAGCAGGGAGAGGAAGGAGGTTGTACCTGGTAGATCAGAGTGTGGAGAGGGAGGAATGCACCCAAGTCTTCAGGGATTGCAGATCACACAGGCTGTCAGTATCAAAGTGAAGATAAGAAGGAAAGAACACAGGGGGAGGTGGTTAATCACACAAGGTATCAGTGTAAAGAGAAAGGAGAGAACCCATGGATACTCTGCAGGGGAAGGGAGAAGGAAAACACACACTCCTCAGCATTCGTGTCTATCAGCATAAGAAAGAAGAGATTGCTCATGGGCTGTAGAAGGGGAAAGCCGTACAGGGATGAAGTTGTGCTTGTACATGAGAGTTAGTGAAAGTAGCAGCATCCGAGACACACAAAGTCCAGGATGTACTACTGGGAGGGGCACCCCAACATGGGAAACGTCTGAAACTATGAGAATGTTGCAAACTGAATATCAAAGGGTCTAAAAATGAATGAGGAATGGAGAGTGCAGCCTGAAACTTAGTGCAACTTTTTCAACTGCATGTAGCCACTAACATATATACAAATATTATTTTCTATGTCAAAGGTATCCATAGCCTTTAACTTTAAAAAGTGAATTAGTTGCAGAAAAGTTATAAATGTAATACATTGTATTTTTTCCTGTCCTATTTTACTCAAAGTGACATAGTGTTATTTCCTTTGAAAGATATTTTTTGAATTAATTCTGTTGCTAGAAAAAAAATACAAAACATAAGTATTATTATTTTTTTTGAAGGGTTACAGGCTTTAGATGGAGTGTTAAATACACATTTTACAGGAACTCTCACTTAAAACAACATTTAACCAACGTCATACTATACATAGGCCTGTTACATGGAAGAAATTAGATGTTTCACAGGGGAAGCACGAGGATCTCCAATCTGGAAACAATTTGTATATATTCATGAGCTAAGAGCAAGCATTCCATATTGTGAAACTCATTCATAGCTTGCTGTTACTGAACACATGTAGACAGCCTTTCTCTTCTAGTAGCACCACAAATGCTTTTTATGTCTTTTATGCTGAAATGTGTCTTCTTAAACTGGATATATGTTTGTTGTGTCAAACTGCAGTTGCTCCGAGCAAATGTATTGTATGAAGGAAGGGTGAGATAATAATATTACAGCCATTTTTAAGGTCCTATCCCATTTAGAAGGGTATAGGGATGTGGGTTATAGCAGAGGCGTAGCTAGGTTCTCCAGCACTTGGGGAAAAGATTCAGTTTGGTGCCCCCCCCCAACCTCTTTCCCGACATCTCCTTCCCCCTCGCCGTGTTTGTTTTCTCTACAAATCAATGACGTGTCATTTCTTTTACACTTTTTTTTTAATGTAACGCGAGCATAAAAACATTTGTACATTTTAAAAGCAAAATAGTTTTTCTATACACAACACCAGAACCAAGCTCAGTACATATATACAGCCCCAGAACCAAGCTCATTACATATATACAGCACCAGCACAAATACAGCTCAATTTAGTGCAACCCCTGCCGTATAAGTTTGTACTAAATTGTTTCCAGCTCCGAGCATGGCCCGAACAATGGTAAGGATATGCTGGGAGAGGCTGTTTCACAAAAAATAAATCATATCATAATCATACCACCCATCATCTCGCTGCAGATCATACAGTGACTACATTATTGATTAAAGGCAGAATAAGCATTTACATTAAGTAACTCACCAGTGACGTCTCAGATTCTAGTTCTTTTTCTCCACTCCCCTAAATATAATAGTACATACACCGTGTCCCACACACACACACACACACACCGTGCCCCCTGTAGATAGTGCCTGCCATAGGGCCCCCTGTAGTTAGTGCCCCCATATAGCCCACCCCTGTATATAGTGTCCCACAAATAGCTCCCCCTATAGTGCTCCACAGATAGCCCACCCCTGTATATAGCCCCCCTGCAGATATAGCCCACACCTGTATATAGTGCTCCACATATAGTCCACCCCTATATATATATATTGCTCCTCATATAGTCCACCCCTGTATATAGTGCTCCACAGATAGCCCACCCCTGTATATAGCCCGCCTGTAGATATAGCCCACCCCTGTATATAGTGCTCCACATATAGTCCACCCCTGTATATAGTGCTCCACAGATAGCCCACCCCTGTATATAGTGCTCCACAGATAGCCCACCCCTGTATATAGCCCCTTGTAGATATAGCCCACCCCTGTATATAGTGCTCCATAGATAGCCCACCCCTGTATATAGCCCCCCTGTAGATATAGCCCACCCCTGTATATAGTGCTCCATAGATAGCCCACCCCAGTATATAGCCCCCCCATAGATAAAGCCCCCCCTGTAGATAAAGCCACACACTTTTTAATTACAATAAAATAACAAACGATTTAAACTCATCTTAATCCCGTCCGGCGGCAATGTAGAACTGCTCTCTTCTGCGCATGTCTCCTGGGGTTGAATGAAGCGTCTATGAAAGGCGCTGATTGGCTGGGCAGAATGACTTTCCCTGTCATTCAGCGCCTTTCAGTGACCCAAGTGGCTCAAAGTATCGCACTGCTTCACTCGTGGAAAGGCGCTGAATGGCCGGGCACGGAACATACCCGGCCATTCATTGCTTCTAATTGTACCTGTGTCCTATAGACGCTGGTACAATTATAGTGCAGGAGGGGGTGGCGCTAGCGCCCCCCTCTAAGTTGTGCCCGGGCACATGCCTGCCTCCCCTAGCTACGCCCCTGGGTTATAGAATATGAAAGAGATCCCATGCAAGAACCTTGCCTTTCTGTTAGATCTGTTATATGTTTATGTGTCCATAACTTTAGTTCTTACTCCTTTTTTCCTACTTTCTTACAGTGAGGGTATGTTCACACGCAGTGACCAAAAACATCTGAAAATACGGAGCTGAGGATTTTCAGACGTTTTTGTAGCAACTCACGTTTTTCTCAGCGTATTTTACGGACGTTATTGGAGCTGTTTTTCAATGGAGTCAATGAAAAACAGCTCCAAAATCGTCCCAAGAAGTGACATGCACTTCTTTTTGTCGGGCGTCTTTTTACGCGCCGTATTTTGACAGCGACACGTAAAATTACACCTCGTGGGAACAGAACATCGTAAAACCCATTGAAAGCAATGGGCAGATGTTTGTAGGCATAATGGAGCAGTTTTTTCAAGAGTAATTCGAGGCGTAAAACGCCTGAATTACTGTACGTCTGAAAACACTGCGTGTTAACATACCCTTACAAAGTTCCAAGACCAAGTATCCAAGGCTCTATTCACACCATATTTAGAGTATACAGTTGAGATATACGTTCATTTTTTCTTATTTGTTTCATTATAAATTGCATGGTCAACTATATTCAAAAATTGTATGCAATTGTATCATAACAGCATGCCATTGACTCATTGTTCTATATAAAAAAAAAACGTATACTTTAACATATATATTCTTTTTTTTTACAGTATTGAATAGGAAGGCAGACTACACTTTCAATATGGTTAAGTGACATTATTCAGCCCACACTAGTAATATCATCCACCTATACTGCTCACGATTTACTGTGCTAGAGGGAGGGATAACCGCAGTGCATATTAGTAAGGCTGCCTGCAAGGCATTGTGGGGAAGCCCGCTCAAGGTCATGTGATCCATTTTCTAATTTGTAAAACGGTGACCGGTGCTCACTGAACCCCACAATGAAGAGGCTGTGGCGCTCGTCCAAGCCCTTTAAACAGCGGATCGGCGGGGGTGCCGCGAGTTGATAACTCCTTTAACTAGTAGTTCTGTTATTGCTGAAGAGAAGCAACTCTAAAGCAATATGACATGATGCTCCCACTACCATCAAGGTGTTCCTTTGGTATTAAGTTAGTGTTGTCCTTGTAATAAAAACATCTTTTAAAAGTAAGGAGAAAAAAATCCATCGTGGTCAGTGGAGACCAGAACAAATTTCTCACATTGTTTGGGATGATTAAATACTATTTCACAAAATGTATAATCCCCTGCCTGTCCTGTAATTAGCTTTGAAGAGAAACCGTTATCTTGTCAATGTTCCTGTGGTGCAACATTTTTTTTTATCATTGTCTTAATAATGGCCCAGATGGTACATGTCATACAATAAGATCCTGAATGTGGTATGTAGGCTTCTACCACACTAAAGCCAAATAATTAGGTCAAACCTAAAAAATATTTAACCCCTTTCCGCACCATGGTGTAAATCTACATCGGGGGAATGACACGAGCACAGGAGATGTGCATGTGTCATAAGCAGCAGGTGCAATCATACGGAAGGGGCAATGGCTTGCCATAACAGCCAGCTGCATAAAACAAGCCTTTAGGAAAATGTAAAATAAATTAAATGTGCTCCAAAACAGTCCCATTAATAAATACAACCTGTACCGCAAAAAAAAAAGTACATCCTGAAGGCCCAAAATATGCTACGTCCTTTTGGGGTTAAGAAAACACTATAGGAATATCTGATTGGGATTCATCAAAGTTACTTAGAAGGGTGTTTTATTTTTAAACTTTTTATGTTACAAGATCACATTTCCGCAACGCATTTTCCGCACCTTGTGGAGAATCTGCAGCATAATATAATAGAAGCAAAGTGGATGAGATTTGAGCAAATCTCATTCATGTGCTGCAAAAATGCTGAGCGGAAAAAAACGCTCAAAAATTTACATACGGTGCGGTTCTTTAGTCCAAAGCATGTTAATTGTATTTGCGTAAATGCTGCTTATTTGTTGTGGGCTATCCCCATTGAATTCAATGGGGAGATAAATCCTGCAACAAATAGCAGATGGAACGTTTTTTTGCGGAGGAAAAGCAGCGATTCCGCAACAAGAGACCCAACTCAAAAATCTTTACACGTAGAGTCAAAAACGTCTCAAAATACGGAGCTGTTTTCAAGGGAGTCTATGAGAAAATGGCTCCAAAAACGTCCCAAGAAGTGTCCTTTGACGAGGCTGTAATTTTACGAGCCGTCTTTTGACAGCGACGCGTAAATGGGCAGATGTTTGCCGACGTATTGGAGGCGTTTTTCAGACGTAATTCGAGGCGTAAAACGCCTCCATTACGTCTGAAAATAGGTCGTGTAAACCCAGCCTAATACTTACCCAGACTTCTGTGTCTCTTCATCCAGGTCGGCCTCCTGGGATGATGTTTCATCCCGTCACCGCTGCAGCCAATCTCAGGTGGCTGCGGTCACATGGGATGAACAGTCATCCTAGGGCTGCAGAACGTATGACGTCAAGGCATCGGAGGGAAGTGTCACCATAGTAGGTATGCATTTTTTTTTCTGTGCAGTTTTCTGCAGTGTACATTCCGGTCGAAAAACTGCACCACAATTTCGTGTGGTTTTTCGGCCGGAATTCCCTGCTTTTGCGCAGTGCATCCGCCCTGTATGAACATACCCTTAAGATGTTGTCCAGGATTAGAAAAACATGACTGCATTCTCTCAGAAACAGCGCTACACCTGTCCATGGGTTGTGTCTGGTATTGCTGCTCAGCTCCATTGAAGCAAATGGGGCTGAACTGCAATACCACGCACCACCTGTGAACAGATGTGGCAGTGTTTTAGGAAGAAAGCAGTCATGTATTTTTTAATCCTGAAACTCACTTTTAAACATTGGAAAAATACATGACCTCTGTTTATTTCTACAATTACATGACAAACATCTGCACTTTCAGAAAATTAGACTTTTTATGTCTGCTTGATGTATATATGTGTGTTATGTGTTACCAGACGCCCATCAAGAATACAAAAAAAGCTCAGCTGCTTCTTCTAAAAGTTTTATTGGCCATTATATAGGGCAATATTTATGGTGTTCCCATTTCTATATAGGCTTGTGTGGTTAATTGTAAAATTATTTCATATAATTTCAGAATCTGAGTAAAGACTAGACCTCTGCACAATCTCAGTTATTATTATTCAATGCTATGAGGTGACACATATTACTGGTATTTCCTACTCTTTACAGGTCCATTTTTGTTTGAAACTATAAAACATGTGTTTGCACTTGAAAATTGAATGGTTTAATCTGAGAAAGGCACAATGAAGGCAACATTTTTTTTTTACAATTTCAAATTCTGCTGTTTTTGTTCTTTTTAGGAAAATTTTGTTAAAGAAAAATGGTATGTTCACACGCAGCATTTTCAGGCATATCTCAGGGGATAGACACCTCGAAAAACGCCTGGAAAAACGCTAGTGAAACACCGACAAACAGCTTCCCAATGGGAAAAATGGCGTTTAGTTCAGACGGGGCATTTTTTTATGCCACTGTTTTATGCCACTGTTTTAAAAAACGCAGCGTAAAAAGACGCTTGTCACTTCCTGAGCCATTTTTTGAGCTGTTTTTCATAGGGTCACTTGAAAAACAGCTCCAAACACGCCTTAGGGTATGTGCACACACACTAATTACGTCCGTAATTGACGGACTTATTTCGGCCGCAAGTACCGGACCGAACACAGTGCAGGGAGCCGGGCTCCTAGCATCATACTTATGTCCGATGCTAGGAGTCCCTGCCTCGCTGCAGGACAACTGTCCCGTACTGAAAACATGATTACAGTACGAGACCGTAGTTCCACGGAGAGGCAGGGACTCCTAGCATCTTACATAAGTATGATGCTAGGAGCCCGGCTCCCTGCACTGTGTTCGGTCCGGTACTTGCGGCCGAAATACGTCCGTCAATTACGGACGTAATTAGTGTGTGTGCACATACCCTTAGGGTATGTTCACACGGCCTATTTACGGACGTAAATCGGGCGTTTTTGCCCCGAATTACGCCCGAAAATAGCGCCTCAATAGCGCTGACAAACATCTGCCCATTGAAAGCAATGGGCAGACGTTTGTCTGTTCACACGAGGCGTATATTTACGCGCCGCTGTCAAATGACGGCGCGTAAATAGACGCCCACGTAGAAGAAGTGACCTGTCACTTCTTTGGCCGTAATTGGAGCCGCTATTCATTGACTCCAATGAATAGCAGCGCTAATTACGGCCGTAACGGACGCGGCGTTCAAGCGCCTGCACATGCCGGTACGGCTGAAATTACGGGGATGTTTTCAGGCTGAAACATCCCCGTAATTTCAGCCGTTACGGACCCCCGCCGTGTGAACACACCCTTAAAAAAAAAAAGCCTGAAAAAACTTTTTCTGCTTCAAAAACATCTGGAAATCAGAGGCTGTTTTCCCTTGAAAGCAGTTCCGCAATGTTCAGCCGTTTTTAATTCTGCATGTGAACAGGCCCTTAGGGCATATTCAGACGTGGCAGAATTGTTGTTGAATTCCGCAGGGGACAGTCCGCAGTGGAATTCTGCAGCAGCCGTTTTTACATTTGTTTCTATACATTTTTAGGAAACTTAGTTCAGATGTTGCGGGAAAAAACTGTGCGGAATTTAGGCTGCGGTGCAGATTTTTCCCTCCGCAGCATGCACTGTCTGTTGCGGAGAAGAAGCGGAATTTCACTGCGGATTTCAGGCTTTGCAATGCGAAAACTGAAATCTGTGGCAAGTCCGCTGTGATATCTGCAACAAAATTCTGCGCGGACATTCCGCAGCATTTACAGTAGCAGCAAAGTGGATGAGATTTAGAAAACCTCATACCCACGCTGTAGAAAAAAAACTCAGCGTGAACGTTAATATATTGAGCCACGGTGCAGAATTTAATTCCGCAGCATGTAAATTTTTGCTGCGTTTTTGTTGATTTTCTATTGCGGATTTTCCCCATTGAATTCAATGGGGACACAAAACCTGCAACAGAAAGCCAAGTGTTGCGACTTTTGCGGCGTAATCGCAGCGATTACGCCTCAGAATTCTCAACTCCGGAAAAAAAAATCATACTAAGGCTGGATTCACACAAGCATGCCGTTTTTGCGCAGCTGCCATCATTATGACACTCCATTTGGATGTTTGTAAACAGAAAAGCACGTGGTGCTTTTCTATTTTCATTCATACTTTTGACAGCTGTTGCGCGAATCACGCAGTTCGCACGGAAGTGCTTCCGTGTGGCATGCGTGGTCTTCACGCACCCATTGACTTCAATGGGTGCGTGATGCGCGAAAAACGGTCAAAGAACGGACATGTCGTGACTTTTTTTCAGCGGACACACGCCAAGTAAAAATCATGCACATGTCTGCACGGCCCCATAGACTAATATAGGTCCGTGCGACGCGCGGACGTATTTCCCGTTCGTCTGAATAAGGCATTACACAGAACGCTCTCCTTCTTACAGCTGTCCGGCCTCCAGGGATGGCGTTTTATCCCATGTGACTGCTGCAGCCAATCACAGGCTGCAGCATCACAAGGCCTGCAACGTCATTGTAGGAGGCCGGACTACGCGCAGAGAAGAGGGAGGGGGTAAGTATCAATGTTTTGTTTTTTTTTCAAACGCTGCTTTCCGCAGCGGAAATTCCGTTCGAAAAACCACACCACAATTTTCGTGCGATTTTTCGGACGGAAGGTGCTGCGGGTTCCTGGTCGGACACGCTGAGCAGTTTTTACGCATCGTATCAGACCCGTGGGAACCCAGACTTAGGCTCCATGCAGACGGCCGTAATTTTGATCGGCAATTACGGACCGTAATTGCGGATCAAAGTACGGACCCATTCGTTTCTATTGCCAACGGACACCTTCCCGTAGAAAGGCTCCGCAAAAAATAGGACATGTCCTATTTTTTTATTTTACGTGCTTTCATACTTCATAATGGCAGCACGACCCGCAAATGCGGGTGACTGTGCTCGGCCGGCTGTAGCCATAGTCACGGACTGGGATTACGGCTACAGCCGTGTGCAGGGGGCCTCAGGCCGCTCTCACATGAACATAAAAGGGAGCGTGAGGGTATGTTCACACGTAGTCAACAAAAACGTCTGAAAATCCAGAGCTGTTTTCAAGGGAAAAGAGACCCTGCTTTTCAGACGTTTTTTGACCAACTCGTATTTTTCGCGGCGTTTTTCGCGCCGTTTTCGCGGCGTTTTTTACGTCCGTTTTTGGAGCTGTTTTCATTGGAGTCTATGAGAAAACAGCTCCAAAAACGTCCAAAGAAGTGTCCTGCACTTCTTTTGACGAGGCTGTATTTTTACGCGTCGTCGTTTGACAGCTGTCAAACGACGATGCGTAAATAACAGGTCGTCTGCACAGTACGTCGGCAAACCCATTCAAATGAATGGGCAGATGTTTGCCGACGTATTGGAGCCGTATTTTCAGACATAAAACGAGGCATAATACGCCTCGTATACGTCTGAAATTTGGCCGTGTGAACATACCCAAAACGTTAATATATTGAACCGCAGTGCAGAATTTAATTCCGCAGCATGTCAATTTTTTATGCTTTGTTTTAATCTGTAGTACAGAGGCAACTCTTGGGCCTCCTGCAGGCTATCAGAATGGGAGTTAGTGCACCCTAGAAGTCTGCAGTGCTCTTAGGGTATGTGCACACGAGAACTGGCTTTTACGTCTGAAAAGACAGACTGTTTTCAGGAGAAAACAGCTCCGTAATTTCAGACGTAAAAGCTCCTCCTCGCATTATGCGAGGCGTCTTTGACGGCCGCACATTTGTGCTGTTCTTCATTGAATTCAATGAAGAACGGCTCAAATTACGTTGCAAAGAAGTGTCTTGCACTTCTTTGACGAGGCAGTCATTTTACGCGTTGTCATTTGACAGCTGTCAAACGACGACGCGTAAATGACAGGTCGTCGGCACAGTACGTCGGCAAACCCATTCAAATGAATGAGCAGATGTTTGCCGACGTTTTTGAGCCGTATTTTCAGGCGTAAATCGAGGCATAATACGCCTCGTTTACGCCTGAAAATAGGTCGTGTGAACCCAGCCTAAGTCCCACTCTGATGAACCACAGCGGTGGCCTTTGGTCACTTTCACAGGGTGCATTTTGGTGAGTATTTTGCATCAGTATTTGTAAGCCAAAGCCAGGAGTGGTACGTAAACATAGAAAAAGCACAATCAAAAGATTTGCACGAAGTCCATATTTTAGATCCACTCCGAGTTTAGGCTTAGAAATACTGATGGAAAATACTCACCAAAATACACCTGTCTAAAAGAGGCCAAAATCTGAGGGGCCACCATAGACTCTATTCAGTGTTGCCCACATTTTTATTACTATAAATATGCTGTAGAAATGCATAGGTATAACTATTTTTTTACATAACCACCAAGAGACTCCTCAATATAATATTGTATCATTGCGAATATGAGACCATTCCTAAATTCCTACATTACTATAGACTACTAGACTACATTCTTCTACGTGCCACTCCGGTACCATCAATATCCAAGCATTCACCGTACTATTTGAGTGACATGTAGCCTAATAATGATGGGTTCATAGGTTCAGATTGTTACTTTCTAAGTTAGTAACTCTAGCCTTTACTGACTTCTTGGGTCCATGACTAATGGCCATGCAATGTTGCATTTTTGGTTGATCCCCAGAAACACAAATTTACCCCTGTGCAAAATATACAGAAATAAACATAAATAAATAAAATTTGCATTTGGGCCCAGGTTCCTACAGAAGAATAGGGCCCATGAGGACAAACATATCAGTTAAGCAGATCAGTATATCCTAAGGTTCTTCCCTTTTTTGCTCGCTTGACAAATAATCTGTTGTTATTATTAGACATTATTGATCATTATCGATGATATGACCTATGTATGAAATGATAACAGGGGAGTTTACCATAAAACTAGAGTTAGGTTCTGTTTACATTCATGTTGGAGGCTCTAGTAGGAACCCTGATCGCTGATTCTGTCCTTTTTTACGAGAAAGTTTGCACTGTCTGCAGCGTTATATTTCCTGTCTAAACGACGGGAAAACCCGACAGACCCCATTATAAGTCAATGGTTTCCGTCGGTCGTATCTGGTGTCCGTCGGCTGATGGATCAATCACAGCGTTGAGCCATTTTTGGAGCCGTTTTTCATTGACTCAATAGAAAAACAGCTCCAAAAACTACCGTAAAAAAACACCCCAAAAAACACGAGTTGCTTAAAAAACGGCTGAAAATCCATTGAAAACAGCTCCGTATTTTCAGCCATTTTTTGTTAAGCGTGTGAACATCTGCCCTGTGTGAACATGGCCTATCTGACATGTGTGAACATAGCCTATTAGTCCCTTGTATGACCAAAACAAAACAATGCGTGACTTCCGATACACACAGACAGTGGGTACTTTCCATGTATCAGCCACTACCAAATTGTTAAATTGTGGTCTTGCTATGACTAGATTATTATCAGGTTTGTTGTGTTGGAGCAATTCTTCAATTCGATATGGAGCGTAACTCGTTGTATACCGTACTGTTAACTTTTATGGTCATAGATAGAAAACCACTATTTCTTTCATCTGACGCATCACTTGCAATGTCATATAAATAGTTCTATTACATTTGCATGACACAACAAAGATAGCCTTAAAAACATATTAGTATATAGCTGGCAAAGAATTTAAACCCACGTTCTACAGTAGTTACCTTTCCATTTCTGCAGTCAGGATAATGAGACGAGCCATTACTCTCACCCAAGCTTCTTGACTATGCACTGAAAGAGATTTAACAATTTTTTTAAAATTTGCACGGTGTATGTGATTTCTTACACAAAGTTTACAAAGTTTGCCCCTGAAAATTGTTTGTAGAAATTTCCCAGTTTACTATAATGCTAAGCTTCGGATCATACACAAAGCTGACATACGGAAACATTTTATTTATTACCTGCTGCTTATATAGCACCAATATATTCCACAGCGCCGTACACAGATTGCCATCACTCACATTAGTTCCCGTCCTGTCCTTAGTCCCCCTATATGACATACAAGCTAGGGCTAATTTTAGAGCAAGCCAAGTAACATATCCGTATGCTTTTGCCGTGTGGAAGGAAAATAGGGTACCCAGGGAAACCCATGTAAACAGAAGGAGATCATACATATTCCATGCAGATGTTACCCTTAACCCCTTAAGGACCTGTCTTAAAAAGGTCTTAATAACCAGCTATATTTCTGTTTTTGCCTCTGACTTTCAGCAGGCATAACTTTTTTTATTTTTTCATTGACGTGGCTGTATGAGGCCTTGTTTTATGAGGGAGAAATTGTATATATTTTTTTGCGCAGTTTGGGGGGGGGGGGGGTCGAAAAAATTTATTGTGTATGGTATATAATTTATTTTTACGGTGTGACTATAAAAGCGATTCTCAGCATTGTTTTTCATTTTAAATTTTTTATCCCATTCACATTTCATGCTACATAACCTGTTAAATTTATTCATCAGGTTATTACGGTCGTGTAGATACCAAATTTATGTAGGTTTTTTGTATTATGTAATAAATAAAATATGCAATGAAATATATTTTATTCAAAATGACTTTTTTGGGTGACTTTTTTCATTTATTTTTTTGTTCGATTTTTGTTTTCCCCATTAAGTGCTAACTTTATTTACAACTTTATTTTGTACTTATTTTATACACTTGAATACATTACACTGTGTCACTATGACACAGGCTGCTGTTAGGGCAGCATATAGTGTGCCCTAACAGCAGGCAAACTGAACAACAGCCCTGGGGTCCTTTCTAGGTCCCCAGAGCTGATTGCTAACCACTCAGGCACCAACCTGTGATGAGTTTATCCTAAGCGGACACTTCTAAGGGCCCTTTTACACCAGCCAATTATCGGGCAAGTTACTCATGACAATTGCCTTGTATAAACACAGCAACCTAATTTCCGCACAGTTATTTTCTGCAACGTCTGAACTAACTTTCCTAAAAATGAATAGAAACAAATGTAAAAAACAGCCGCTGCAGAATTCCACTGCAGACTGTCCACAGCGGAATTCAACAGCAATTCCACCACGTCTCAATGTGCCCTTAGAGTCCTTATACACGGCCTGATTTGAGCCGTGAAAATGAGCGCCAATCGACGAGATCGCTCGTTTGCTCCTTTCACAAGAAGCGATTATTCGTTATGTATGCGGACGAGCAATCGTTACTACAGTTGTTCGTCCCCATACATTTCCATCATGTCAGAATCACATCTCCTTGTTTACACAGTGAGATGTGCTGTCGACTAGTGACTATTTTATTTGCCGCATAAACGAGCAGATCAGTCAATAAAATAGCATTTGCTTGTTTATCGGCTAATCGATGCCCTGTTTAAACAGGGCAACGATTGGGAACGAACATTCATATGAACTCTCGTTTGCCCGATCATTGGTCCGTGTAAGGGATTGTCCAAAGGGCACAATCCTTTATGTATGTGGTTGCCATTTGTGCAACTCTCTCCTTCTCTGTGTTGCTGAATTAGCTCGGAGAGTGCAAATTCTTGGTGCAGCCACTGTTCTTGAGATTGAGGTGATATTTCTTTTGCTGCACTTAGTGACTACTACTCAAACTCTTTAAAAGGGTTGTATAAATTTGGGGGGAAAAAATACACTGCTTTTTTTTCAAAAGCAGGGCCATTCTTGTCTATGGGCCGCGTGCAATATTGCATGTCAGCCTCATTCTTTTGGATGGGTTGAAATGCAATGTCTCACACAGCCCAAAATCAAGAATGGAGCTGTCTCTGGAAGGCCATGTTTTTCTAATCCCATACAACCTTTCTAAGGACATCTAAAAGATGTTCTGTAATCCATCCTGTAAGACCTTGTCCACTAGAAATCAACTACCAATATCCAATGTAAATAGGGCAATGGCCAGCAACTCCTCAGTTATGCCATCTTAAAATAGATACAACAAAAGTGGTCTACAAGTTCAAGCGTGTAGCTCTTAGCCATGGCCAACATGTTAAGGAGTTGCTGGACTTTGTTCTGTTCACACTGGATGTTTACTTGCTGATCCTCAAGTCGTTACCTTGAACCCCCTCTTTGGATTCTATATTTTGGAGCTGCAGCCATTATCTGATATAACCGCAAGACTGGTGAGCGGTATCTACTCTTATGTTTGCAATTTACCAATATCCAAGACTGACAAACAGAGGCGATGAATCTGGTTAATACACAAATAAATGGTCGCCCATCAATTTATGCTGTACCGGCTGGGTACAATATATGGTTAATTTGTCTTGCAGAACATGTAATGCTTGTCTTAATTCTATCATATGACTGTGTTATTCTACAAATACTGCCCGCTATGTTAAAGAATAATCCTATTAAGAAATATGAATAAATTATGTTGCATTAAGCAAAAGAAATCCTTCACTTCCTATATATTTCTATATTTATTACATTGTTCTCCATACATTAACCTTCCATATTGAATATGATGCTTTCTTTGTTCCTTTGTGTCCTCTCTTGGGTTGATTTGTATAATGTGTAAAATTAACCTCTTCACTGCCTGTATGAGATGCCAATCTGAACAGTTGTTGTCTGACCTTTCCAGCAATGTACATTCTTAGCAGTGCTACCATCTCAAGCTTTGATACTTTAATTATACCTTGTTCAAATTATGCATTCCTACAGTATGCAGTTGTCACAATGCGGCATCTTACACTTCCGAAAGCAGAACTAAGTCCTATAATTTCAAGCTGTCTTATATACATCATATGTGCATTATTTGGCAATTTCTTAGACAGCTGTTAGCCATTAAATTCTGTGTCCTCTAGTTAAATGCTCATTGTAAATAATAAATTCCTATTTTGCAGGGCCTGCGTGATGTTACATAGCATATGGTTTTCCAGTTTAGCATTTGTCCACTTTTCTCATATAAAATATACTGTGCACTGTAATTCACAAGGATGATGGAGAAATTGAAGTTTTTGTGGCATACAGGTACACGTCATAGGACAGAAAGTAATTCATTGTCCGCTATTAAAATAAGTATATATTGGAATATATATCATTACAAAAAGGGGGTAGCTATAGTAGGTGCAGAGGTAGCAATCGCTCCAGCCCTTGTGTCCAATGGAGCCCAAAGGCTCCTCTGCCACAAAGCAAGACAACAATAATATCATGGATCATGGCAGGTGAAGACTATGTTCCAGATTGTGTATTGGGCCCAGGAACAGATGTGGCGTATTTCTGCATACACTGTCCCCATCAATGCCGCACATAATCTGTCTAACTGCCATTATCCTCCATGTCCTTACTGCAAATTCTCCACCTCCCACAGGTTACATTAGCATTAATATAAGTTGTGGCAGATTCTTCCAACCTATAACACCTGACTTTTACTGCTTCCTTTTCTTGCACACAGGTGTCCAGTACTGGATTAGAAAAATAACAGCATTAAAACAAAATTATTATTAGAAGACATAGATACAGATGTTATGTAATACTGAGAGATGTACTGGATACTGAGGGGTGATATTACCCTAGTGTCACCTATTTCTGGACAAGTCACTTTATTTATTTTTTGATATCTAATTTATGTTTGTTATGATAAACTTTTTGTATACATGTTTTTTCTAAAAGTAGTCCTATAGTTGATGAGCAGTTTCTTACGGTATTTAAATACAGTTTATTTGTGTATGTGAATCTTTGCCTTAGGAAGAGTTTCTATTTTAGTATTGATCAAGGGCACAAAAATGCTAAATTTTCTGAAATATTTCATCCAGGTTTCTTTTGCCTTTAAATATTTATTGACTGTATGGCCTGATTTACACAAATGTTGAATACGTCCGTGTGACGGCCGTTGAAACAACGGCCGTCACACAAACCTATGTAATTCAATGGTGCCGCTCACTCGCACATTGTTTCTACAGAACGTGTGAAGGGTCCATTGCAGGATAGAATATGTCCTATTTTGTTCTGTTTTCACGGATGCCTCCATAGACTCAAGTCTATGGGGATCCGTGAAAACAGAACCTGCACGGGGGCACCTCGGACGTGAAAAACGTCGCGTTTATTACGTCTGAGTTTCTCCACGCTCGTGTGAATCTAGCCTAAGTCATACATTATCAGTAAATTCAGAAAGCATTTCAATATTTGCTGTATATCTCCAAGACAGTATCACACATAACAGGTTTAGGCTCTATTCGCCCTTATAGGTGATCATTTATAATTCTGGGAATACTCCTTTAAAAAAAATGTTGACATATATGTTTTATATGTGAAGCTTTTGAATGAGGGGCATATTAAAAGATAACCCCAGTAAGATAAACCAGAAAACCACATTTATAGACTTCAGCACTAGTGCACAGTAGTCATCATTTTTTCTGTCTGCAGCCGTAGCATGCAATGGGGATATTTAATTTTGTGCTGACCAACAATTGACCTTGCATGGCCCACAATAGAGCACTCTTGTATATAAGAGCCCTATTTCAGCTGGAAGGTGTCTAACAGATCAGATCAAGCGATATCTAAGGTTCTGCACACACTGGACTCAAGTCTTCCGTTTTTGACCGATCCAAGCCTGATTCATGTTTATCACAAACATATGCCGATCCCATTAAATGTCATCTGCCAGGCTTCCAGTTTTTCTACTGGGTAGAATAGATGTACCCTACAAGTGTCTTAGATGTTTGCGGATCATTAGGCATGCCAAATCATGGTACTATATACAACTAAATCAATGATATCTGTGTGGAGAAAAATAGTGAAATGGATAGCCTAGCATCGATGATACATTTTTCTCCTAATTTTTTTAAGAAGCTCTGGGACTAGAAATAACGGAACATTTTTTATCCCGATTTATGCTTTTATCTAATTATAAAAAGTCAAAAATACATTTTATGAAATGCAAGTAGCAGCTTGGGCTTCAGCTGCAACACAAGGGTTCATGCCAAGAGGGGTGTTGGGTTACTTTTGTGTGGTACATTAAAATTCATCTATTACGTTCATGCTGTAATTGTACATTATGTTTGGCAAACTGAAGTATGTTGGCCAGACAAGCGGTTTTTCAGCTTGTAAGTGAAAACCCAGTAGGTGGGTAAGTGAAGTGCTGGCTAATCCAACGATTCAGAGAAAGTGTCAGCGGTAAGTTTGATAAATCATGCTTTGTGCCAAGACAAGAGAGGTTTCAACCAAGTATAGGTCTATTTACTAAAGGCAGCATTCTCCTACAAGCACTGTGTTTTCTGCTGCAAAATTGGACCTTTTTAGTGAATGCCACTACGAGTGTTGCAGCGCCTTCAAACAGCTGATCAGACGTGCCAAGAGTTGAACCCCCACCAATCTCATATTAATGGTCTATCCTGAGGATAACTCCTTTAAGTGTTCACTTCCATTGCAGCGCCACCACAGGAATGAAGGCTTACACGATGTACGTTAAAATCAATTATGTAATCGACATGTAGTGCACCAGTGTGAGAGACACTCTTTCGAACGTGAGACCCCTCTTTAGTGACCCAGAATTCCTAAATAGGGTATTTGAAAAAAGTTGTTTTAAATCAGAAAACCCCTCTAACAAGTGTTTGGAACTTGCTTATGTACTTAAGGAGACCATAGAAAAAGTTAAATGAACAATTATGTCAATCAGGGGCGTCGTTTTCACCGGACCTGCGAGGCCCAGGTCCTGGATCCCCGAGCGACTGCCGAAACAGGAATCGCAGCATTCACAGCATTTGTGATTGCGACCAGACCACAGCCGCCTGCACCACGTCTGTAAAAATTTTCTATAGTAACTGGGGCCTATGTCATAAAATACACGGGGCCCTGTTAGTATAGTAACGCCACTATACTTACCCTCCCTCCTGAGCGCAGCAGAAGTCCTGACATCTCGCGTCATGCCATCACGACGCTGTGTGCCGTGCATGACGTCACGACGCTGGATGGACTGTATAAGTTTACTATCTGCTGGGGCACTGTATCTAAACCTAACATGTGATAGGCTTAGCTACATGGTGTGATCCTGTCTGCTGGGCCCTGTATCTAAGCCTACCACATTGTAGGCTTAGATACATGGCCCATGTGTGATGCTGTCTGATGGGTCTTGTATCTAAGCTTACCACATAAATACATGGTCTGACAGACAGTATCACACATATCTAAGCCTACCACCTGTGTTACTAATGTTTTTTTTTTTTGTGTTTGTTTTTTTACATGTTCAGTTGTTGGACAACGTCAGATTCGAGGACTGCTTCAATGGCGGATATTTTTATTTTCAATAAAATGGTTAATGAGGATTGTGTGGGGGTTTTTTATTTCAATAAAATATTTCTTCTACGTCTTTGTATTTTCTTTTAATCGTCATTACTAACGCCTTAGTAATGTCCGCTGGCTGATTGACAGCATCCTTTACTAAGGCAGAGCTTAGTGTTAGCTGGTGCAGAGGCTAACACTAACCCCCCCAATATTACCCCGGTGTCCATCGCCACCAGGGGTGCTGGGAAGAACTGGGTACAATCCAGTACCCGACCATCTGTAGTGATGGTGGGGCACTGAGATGGCTGCAGGCTGGTATTATTAGGCTGGGAAAGGCCAAAAACAGTGGGCCATTCTACCGTGGTAATGCTAGCCTGCTGCTGCTATGTTGTATCTAGCTGGTTATCTAAAATGGGGGGGACCACACGTCATTTTTTTTTTAAATGCAAAAAACATGCGCTCCCCCATTTTTCATAACCAGCCAGATCCAATATAGCAGCAGCAGCCTAGCATTACCAGGGTGGGATGACCACTGTTTTTGTCCTTTCGCAGCCTAATAATACCAGCCTGCAGTCGCCCCAGTACCCGGCCATCACTACAGATGGTCGGGTACTGGATCGTACTCAGGTCTTCCAGCTACTCCTGGTGGTGGTGCGTACCGGGGTAATAATGGAGGGTTAGTGCTAGCCTTTTCACATGCTAACATTAAGTCCTGCCTTAGTAAAGGACGTTGTCAATCAGCCAGCAGCCATTACTAAGGCGTTAGTAATAAAAATTTTAAAAAAACAATACAAGGACATAAAAAAAATATGTTATTGAAATAAAAAACCCACACAACCCTCATTAACCATTTTATTACGAATAAAAAATCATAAAAAACAATTCTTACACTTACCTTTCCTGGGTCCAGCGCTGGAACCGCAATGTCAGCGAGTTGGGCCCTATATCTAATCCTATCATGTGTGATACTGTCTGCCGAGCCACTGTATCTAATCCTGTCCATAGCTACAGGGTCAGAGTGCTACAGATATGCTATCTCATATATATATATATATATATATATATATATATATATATATATATATATATATTTATTTATTTATTTTTTAAAACAGGCAGCACTCAAAAAGTTGTAGCAAAATTAGAAAAGGTGCTTTATTCCATCTGTCCAATACAGCAACGTTTCAGCTCTTCAATATAGCCTTTTTCAAGCTTTTGAAAAGCTATTGAAGAGCTGAAACGTTGCTGTATTGGACAGATGGAATAAAGCACCTTTTCTAATTTTGCTACAACTTTTTGAGTGCTGCCTGTTTTTTGAAAAATATATACCTTGGGAGACTATGGCCGTATCCCTGGCGGGCTTGCACCCTCATTTTTATGAGACCTGGACTGTGCGGTTGACATTTTTTGTGTACCTATATATATACACACACACACACACACACACACATACATACACACGCACAAATTATTTTTTGGAGGTGAACATATGTTAGTACAAGGATACTTACTGCTTGGGCCCTGTGTCTAAGGCTATAATGTGTGATACTGTCTGCTGGACCATGTATCTAAGCCTATCATGTGTGATACTGTCTGCTGGGGCCATGTATCTAAACCTACCATGTATGATACTGTCTGCTGAGACAAGGTGGGTATGTGGGACTACCTACAGGGGACTGCGTGGCACTGTCTACAAGGGGGATGTATGACAGGGGGACTGTGTGTGGAATCATACAGGGGGGTCAGTGACACTATATACAGGGGGCATTGTGTGGGGAACTCTCTACAGGTGTCTGATTAGAGCCCAAAGACATAACTTTGCTTGGGGCCCCAGAAATGCCAAATTTGAACCTGAGGTTTAGTACGAGTATACTTATCTAAGGCTACATTCACACGGGCGGAAGAGATAAAAGTGAGTAGAAAACGCTCGTATATCTGTCCATGTGTTTTGCATTTTGTATCAGTTTGCTTTGCGCGTGGAATGTGTTTTTCACGCACTTGCAAGAACTTATTTTTTTTTCAGTGTAATTGATGTGTGAAACACGGACAGCACACGGATGTCGCCCCTGTGCTGTCCGTGGTTTTAACGCACCCATTGACTTCAATGGGTGACTGGGTGCATCAAAACGCACCAATATAGGACATACAGTGAGTTTCAAGCAACAGACTCTCGCTGTGTGAAAACTCACGCATGTGTGAATAGCCCATTGATATCAATGGGGCCGTGTGATTGTGCCCCTGATCTTAAGACCCTAGCAATGTCCCTGATGTCAATTATCTTGTAAAAAAAACAAAAGGCGTAAAACTAAAATTTATTGTGTTTGTTTAATTTTTTAATTATAACTTTAGAAATTGTAACTAATATGCTACAAAATTGGATTGCAAACAATTCTATAACATATTACTCTTATCCAAATCACTTTAGAATTATATTAGAGGGTTGCTTACAAAGTAATTTAAATGATACAATGAGCCTTTAGGCAAAAAAGGTTGTGGGCTACTTTCCCCCCACTATAGTCATGGTGTGCTTCAGCCGGGTTAACATTTGCATCTGAGCATCAAGTATCTCTTGTTTCTTTTTCTCTTCTTTCATTTTTGAAAACCAGGCAGGACCCCAAAATGGTCAGGGTCTGATCATCCCTTTTTGTTTGTGTACTGGGAATAGTATAGGAGCATGTTCAAAGTTAAGCAACTAAAATGATAAGAACTATGTATTTTTTCTCTTACAACTTAAAGAGGCTCTGTCACCAGATTTTGCAACCCCTATCTCCTATTGCAGCAGATAGGCGCTGCAATGTAGATTACGAGAACACGCTGTGTGTCTGCACTGCCAGAAGCTGGGCGTTCTGAAGAGAATTGGATGATACTTCTCGTCAGAACGAGTAGTAAAAGTAAAAGTAGTAAACACGCCCCGATGTACGCACATAATACACGCCCAGTTGGACTTTTACTTTTAAACACGCCCAGTTGGACTTTTGCAAGCCTCATTTGCATAAATACAAAAATGGCCATAACTTGGCCAAAAATGCTCGTTTTTAAAAAATAAAAACCTAACTGTAATCTACATTGCAGCGCCGATCTGCTGCAATAGGAGATAGGGGTTGCAAAATCTGGTGACAGAGCCTCTTTAAGTGGGCTTTTTTCTTTTTGAAAAACATGCACACTCGGGAAACACAGCTAGGAAGCACACCACATTAATGTTGTTTTTTATATTTGGGGGAGAAGGGTTGTTTGCTTGAATACTTATTACTGATATTTTCTTTTTTTATGATAAAACATTAGTTTTTGATTTGATTTGACTGTGTATATATGCGCACTTGTATCTTTTGGGTTTGTATATTCTAAGTTATCTTTATTTTTAATCAATTAATTGTCCAATCTCTACTTCATTAATCCCAATGAGAAAATAACTATGTAAAATTATATGACATGGGTAAGGCTGGAGTCACACGAGCATGTTCGGTCCGTGAAGGACGGAACGTATTTCGGCCGCAAGTCCCGGACAGAACACACTGCAGGGAGTCGGGCTCCTAGCATCATAGTTATGTACGACGCTAGGAGTCCCTGCCTCTCCGTGGAAATACTGCCCCGTACTGAAAACATGATTACAGTACGGGACAGTTGTCTTGCAGCGAGACAGGGACTCCTAGCATCGTACATAACTATGATGCTAGGAGCCCGGCTCCCTTCAGTGTGTTCGGTCCGGGACTTGCTGCCGAAATACGTTCTGTCCTTTACGGACCGAACATGCTCGGGTGAATCCAGCCTAACAGTATAGATTTTGATGCATTTTTATTTACCCCAAAAAAAGAGTAGATACAATACAAAAAAAGGGGTTTTCCTTCCTAGAGGATACACTTGGCAAAAAAAATAATGTTTCTGTGTAAACCAGGCCTAATGGCTACAAAAGACAGAGACTATTTATTTAACCCTATTCACAATGGAATTATAAAATTGCATTGGTGTTTACTGAATAAGGTATAATAAATGTATATATCGTGTTAATAATTTTAAACCAAAGTGTGAGCTTCGTCTTCCTTTTCACTACACAGTTGTCATCCATATGGTCAACATTAGTGTGTAATCTACAGGAGTTACAGAGAGCATTTAATAGCGCACTATAAAAGTGTTCTCTGCCCTATAAACATGCCTCCCAAGCAAACACATATTGCTGCATCAGGCTTGTTTATGTGTTTCTAGATTGTAAGCTTTGTGGACAAGTATGTGACTGGTGAAAATAAAACTATTTCACAATGTTTCACAACTTTTCAACTTACGGTTACAACTCTTAAAATGTGTTCTTTTGCATATTTGTGCCTCTGTGGTCTCTGCTTGATCAGTTCAATGAATCTGGAATGAAAAAAAAGATCACATTTACCTTTCATTATTAAATGTTTCTCTGTCTCAGTCATCTGTTAATGTAACTCATTTTTAAAGTGTACAGAAACCTCCATAGTGGGTTATTTAGGATTAGAAAAATGCTGTTGTTTTTGTTTTGTTTTTCCAGAAACCGCGCCACACCTGTTTATAGGTTGTGTCTGTTCCTACAGCTTGGATCCATTGAAGTAAATGAGGCTGAGCTGTAATACCACACACAACCTGTGTATACTTGTGGTGCTGTTTTTGGAAGAAAGCAGCCACTTTTCTTGTCGCTTACCAAATTTTGCAAGTGATGAGAGAAAAACGCAAATTTTACCACTACAATGACTCATGTCAGCACTTGCAACATTTTACTAAAGCAACTGACACCAAAATAGAGAGTAAACTATATAGTAAATGAGGGCTATTGAGCTGAATTACAAAATTCTGGCTGCCTGCAGTCACCACTAAGAGGAGTACACTGCATACTGTTTAATTATTGGGTTGAATATATAAACTTTATGCAGTAACATCCTACGTTCCCCCTAGTGGCAGCCAGAAGAATTGTATCATTCAACTTACTGACAAAGCATAGGATTTGGAAGTCTGTATAAGAAATACAGAGCTTCGACTGCTATAAAGATACATTAGGAGATTATTATTAATAATAATAATAATAATAATAATAATAATAATAATTATTATTATTATTATTATTATTATTATTATTATTATTAATAATAATAATAAAAAAGAACAGAATGTTTTATTGATAAGAATTTTAAACAGAAACAAAAGTGGTGTTCAAGGGTAGACATTTACTTTAAAGACAGGATACCTTTAAAGAGGCCTTGTCACCAGATTATAAGTGGCCTATCTCCTACATAATCTGATCAGCACTGTAATGTAGATAACAACAGTGGTTTTTATTTTGAAAAACGATAATTTATGAGCAAGTTATGAGCAATTTTAGATTTATGCTAATGAGTTTCTTAATCACCAACTGGGCGTGTTTTTACTTTTGACCAAGTGGGCGTTGTACAGAGGAGTGTATGACGCTGACCAATCAGTGACCAATCAGTGACCAATCAGCGTCATACATACGTCTCATTGTTCCAGCCCAGCTTCTTTCACTGCACAATCACACTGTAACAATGGGCTGGAACAATGAGAAGTGTATGACGCTGATTGGTCACTGATTAGTCAGTGTCATACACTCCTCTTTACAACACCCAGTTGGTCAAAAGTAAAAACACGCCCAGTTGGTCATTAAGAAACTCATTAGCATAAATCTAAAATTGCTCATAACTTGCTCATAAATGATTGTTTTTCAAAATAAAAACCACTGTTGTTATCTACATTACAGTGCCGATCAGATTATGTAGGAGATGGGGCATTTATAATCTGGTAACAGAGCCTCTTTAAGAAAGGCCATCTATCTGTACAATGTCCTACTAAAATTGAACTAGAGGGCAACTTAAAATCCCCTCAAAATATTAAGTCACATGACACAGTCCCCTGCAGCACGGCCCTGTCATCTGGCTCCCTTATTGCCAACCATTAGCTAAATTTTGATATGTACCTTGCCAATATGCCTAAATAAAAGGGTTAATCCCTTCCTTCAAATAACAACTATTGCCATATTTTAGCAACCTCTCCCTGATCTGACTGTAACAAGCACATGCTCGAATTAATCAGTGACATTACAGCTTTATCGATGGGAGTCATCTGGGATAACTGAGAATGAGAAGAGCCCTTATACACTTCATGGAGCAAAGATGGTCATGCATGGTGGTCATCCTCTATTTAACAGAGAACAGAACCCCTTCATTCTCAGGACTGGAAAAGCTCCCAGATACCAGAGCAAACCAATCGAACAAATATGGCATGTCAGATTGATATGTCATAAAAGTAATTCACAGGAAAGCCCCTATATCTTTAAATGGAGATGTCACTGGTCCGTATTATTCACTGAGACTTAACTCCTACCTGGCTGCAATAACTCACCCTCTTCGATCTCTGATGTACAGTTGCACATATACTCATTGCACACATATTGTGCCATTTATCCGTTGTTTGTATTATGGCCCACGACAGAAGGCTATGACAAGATGAAGGAATGATCAACGCTATTATAACGATTTCAGTATATTTTTTCTGGTTTTCTGTTTTCAGAACAACCTAAACAAAGACATAAATGAAAAGTTAGAATCATAATAATACATAAAAACACAAATAGCATCACCAGAAAGCGATCATAAACTACATGGGATATTAATTGCTGGTCTAATCTGCTAGACACCGACCTAAATAATATTGCCACCTTAAAACACACACCCAACCCAAAATCAACAGTATCTACATAACTATGCCCATACAAGCTGTACCCATACCAAATGTACCAGTATAAAGTGTCTGGCTGCAACTTATTCCTTTTTCCCGTACATGTTCTTGGTGGAGTCGGGAGGAATAGTTGTCCACAGATGATGCATGTGTATGGCCAGTTTATGAATAAATATCCTTACACGTAGCAATCAACAAGGCTTAAGCTGTTATTTTGTAATACAGTTTTAAGAAAAGGGAGCCACATGTCTAATAGTATATATATATATATATATATATATATATAGTAGAGTTTTCTTTCTGTATAGTTAACTTAGCACAACATTTCAGAAATGCCCCTAATGAATTAACTGTAGGAAATACTAAGCTAAAACGTCATCCTTCCTCAGCATGCTGTTGTAGAAGTTTACAGGTGATACCCAAGTGTAGGCATCATGTTCCAAGATGTTATCTAAGGAATGGCAGATGATACCTTCTCATTTAAGCTTGTATCGTCATGTATGCTTGAAAGGACTGGGAACAACCACAAGTAAGAAAAAGTGCAGAAAACAGTAATAGGGTTGTGATTCCATTAAGGGTTCATTTTTTTTCGCTTTATATTAGCAACTTCTGAGAGTGCTCTCATCATAGTCTATGGGAGGTTCAACAGAGAATATGGGACACCCCTTCATAATTTGTAAGGGTCTCAGCACTCCCCATCCCTCTTATCAAACATTAATGGCATAGCTCATGAATAATCTATATTCTACATTTTGGATATGCCTTAAATGTTAATGATGGGAAAAACCCAATAGAAATCAGTCCTAGGAAATGCTATATTATATATGTATTTTATTTAATCCATTTTCTGGTATGGGTTTCTTCCATGATGTGGGCCAACATTGCCAAAAATGAAAAAAGAAAAACATCAGAAGAAGAGAATGTGGCATTTAATCCAAAAACATACTGTAGTTTTATGGAATAGCACAAGTTACACCAATGTAACATAAGTCCACTACACTAAAGTACTACAGCACCCAAAATGCAGCAAAAATGATGTGTGTGAAATTCCCCTCATGTGCACGTGTACAGGAGCCATTGACTGAAGGCCGTCTGGCAGTACATGCAGTTGGTTACATTTATATTACATCATTATTATTATTAGTTATTTTGAAGCGCTGTGCACATAAATAAAGAAGGGTTAAAAGCATAATATGAGACAATAAAAACAAGTACAATAAACATGAGCTTAATGAATGACAGACTGGTACAGAAGAAGTGAGTATCCTGCCCACGAGGACTTACTATCCAGAAGCGATGCAGGAAGGAGACAGTAGGTGAGGGTAGAATCTGTTTATCCAGTAGTTGTGGCAATGGGGTTATTGTAGGTTGTAAGCTTTTATGGAGAGGTGAGTTTTCAGATTGATTTTGAAGGTTCCCATGGTGGGAGAGAGAGGATGATGTATTAGGATAGAAAGTTCCAGAGTATGGGGGATGCGTCGGAGAAATCTTGGAGACAATAAAATGAGGAGCAGAGAAGGAGAAAGCAAATACGGAATATCTTGTGTGGACCGGAGATTACGTGTGGGTGGGTACGGTAAATTAGGTCAGAGATGTATGGAAGGGTGCAAGAGCGTTAGATAAGATGTTGCAGTAGTCTAGACGAGAGATGATGAACATGAAACTATTTTTACGAATATCAGATTCTTTTGGAATCCAATAGAATAAAGCCTTTGTATCCTTCCTAATGCCTCATATGGATGTATAGTAAGGCCTCCTACACTACGGTGGGCACTGTACTACAGCCTCATACATCTCAGAGGTTGCTATGTGCATTAGACCTTGATAATAAACTGCAAAAAAGTGATGCGACTTTATACCAACGATATACTGTTTTGACAGATCAACAAATCCATCAAAAAAAGTATACATTGGTATCCATCAGACGGATGTGTCATATCTAAGAACTAGAATTTAGTTTAATACGTGTAAGCTTGTAAAGCTGGGCAATTTAAAAAGAAAAAAAAAAACAGTTTTATGTTCCTAGAATTGGTTCTATGGAAAAGTGTTAGGATGCTGGATGGAAAAAATGTTTTTTGTGGAAGGATTTTTTTAAATTCTACCTTTATCCCCATTGACTGTAAAAAACTGCTGAAAATCTGCATTATGTGAATAGGATTATTTACAATCCTATTTACTACAATATATCATTTGGCCGCTACAGTATCGCAAGTTATGGTTCCTGTAAATTATAAATGTACAGAGAAAAACTTGTAGTAAAAACAATCATTTAAGGTCTAATTTTTTTAATATCTGTTGTATTTAATGATGAAGAGGTTTCTAGGAGCATTCCCACCCACTAGGACCCCCACCAATCACAAGTACGAAGCTAAGTGTTACAGCCCCTTTCTTGTGATCGATTATAATCCCATCAGTCGTATCACCACAGATCACTTAGGGATATGCCATCAATCTATAAAGGTACAGAACCCTATGTAAATAATAGCAAAAGTAAGAATGTTTTTCTTTTATTGAAAAATCATTCCCATATTTGCAGATATCTTTCAATGTATCACCCTTCAACAGTACCCTGGTAGTGAAAAATATACGACACTGATCAGATGAGGGAAAAATTGGCCCATTCATAATCAATACGAAAAGTACTTTTGCACAGGGGAGTAATGGTGCTACAGAAAAAAACATTACAAAAAAATGGAAAAAACATATGTAAGCATGGGGATTTTGCTGGGGTGTTTGCTCTATTGCACTTTTGAAAAGAAACAGTTTTGAGAAAATGTTTTGAGAGCACATGGTGTTGTGGTATGGCAATGGAGACAGAAAGTAAAGTTATCCTTGAGGTGTCCTTTTTGGTGGCGGGTGAGGTAAATATGGACAACCTACCAAAACAGCATCGCATATAGGATATGCTATCGTTTTCAAAAATTCTACATGGTCTAAAAATTCACTAAAGCAATAACTACACATACGGACTTCTATAGAATCAGTTCTAGGACATTTCCTTAAACTATTTCTTTAACCCAAAAAATATTGGTGCATTTCTCTACTACACGTCTATCAAACCAGTGAATAAATGAGGCCTAACTCACAACTTATTACTGTGTGGGGACATACAGTACCTAAAGCCCTTATTCACATGACAGAACATTGTGCATGGCGCCTAGTTATTTTATGTGCTGCTGTATGGTGCCTTTATGTGGCACCAAATTACAGAAATTCTATATTTAAAGAAATGCTTCTAGGGGGGAAAAATCTTCGGAATACAGCGTCCAATGGATCATACTATTCTGTATGACAGAAAAAAAACCTCTGCATGCTGCTGAATGAAATAAGGGGGACACTCTGGTCCCATAAACTTCTATGGGATGTGTATTATGGTTCTGTATAACTCTAAACATGTGTCATTCTTTTTCTTCAGGCCCTTTGTGTTCAAGGGACCCACTACAGCTGAACTGGAGACTATGGCTATAGTTACTATCTCGCTCCCCACCTTAATATTTTTTTTATTTAAAAATAATACCAAATACAGCGACAAACTAATTACATCTTTATCACGCTGACACAGCTGTCTGAACTCTACGTACAGGACATTCCTTTTTTGCTTAGTAGCTGCCGAATCCAATTGCTGCCTGTATAAATCAAATGCAGTCCGTAAAAGGAGGCCCTCAGAGGCACAAGATCTCTTCATTGTCCCAAGAATCTTATACCACTGAGCCTCATAGTAGGCACACAGACAGCCATAGTTCTTCAGTAGTGCAAGTTATCTCTGTGTAGAAATAATGACTTAGAAAGGAATGCAGTTTATGATGGCAATGCAGGAGTTAACATGAAAAAAAAAGTACACAATTACCTCCTGCACAATTTTCGCTGTATACTTTGTCATCTTGATGGTTGTAGAAGTCTCATGTGTTCTGTCTGGTCCTCTAACTTCATGAAGATCAAAGTAGGGGGTATTAGCACCAGTAATGGCCTGTAAGAAACAAAAAAAGATAATATATGAATGAGACACCCTTCAACGCTTGGAACTGTTTTGGAATAGTCATTTTCAGCAGTATTTATATGGTGCGCTTTCTGACTTTAATATTTGAATTATGAAGATTTATATAGTATTTACTTGTTTCTTGCTTCTATATAAAGGTGTGAGGTAGAGGTTTAACTTAAAGCTCCTAGGTCGAAATGCAAAATCTGTAATAGGGCCCTCATCTATCATGTGCTATTTATAATACAGGTTCTTCTTATGTAGCAGAGGAGTCCAATCAGGCACCAGGGTGCAACTGCTACGTCTGCCATCGCCTAAAGCTATGCCCCTGGTGGGAGTGAATACTCTAAGGCCATGTTCACACGGCGGATCTTTCAAGTGAAAAAATCCAGCGTGTATTAGGCTAAGATTCCTCAGAAGAAATCCGAGGGTAACCTTTGGATCTCTGCCCCGTATTCGCAGTTTTATCTTCAACGGAACTGCACGTAGATTAACCACAGGGCTGACCTTAGGGTTGTGCGACCTGTGCAATTGCACAGGGCGCTGCACCCTCCCAGCATGTAGGAGGCGCCACTGGGTTCTGCCTCTGCTCTGTCCTCTGTTCTTGGTTACACGCACAGAGGAAACAAGAGCAGAGACAGCAAGAAAAGGGGAGGAAGCTCCACCCACAGTCCCTTGCAAAAAACCTGTGAGCAAGGAGAGATGGTAAGTGCCCATGTGTGTATATGCTCCAGTATGTGTGTGTATATGTGACTGTATGTCTATATATGTGTCTGCATATGTATATTTGTCTCTGTGTTTGTGTGTATATGTTTCTGTGTGCGTGCATGTGTGTGCGTGTGTGCATGTGTGTGTGTGTGAGTATAGTCATCAGTATGTATTATCTGTGGTGTTACATAGGGCTGCAGATAACATACACTACATTATCTGTACAAACTTATATGAGGTCCAAAATAGGAACGTGGTTCAAAACTTCCATGAATATTTATCAAAATCTGCCAAAAATGAATGTGGTTCTTAGAACTTCATTTGTAGCCGATTTTGATATGCATTATCTGTACTCAGAGAGTTATCACTGTGTGTTATCTGTGGTGTTACATAGGACTGCAGGTGACATCTACTGCATTATCTGTACTCAGAGAGTTATCACTGTGTGTTATCTGTGGTGTTACATAGGACTGCAGGTAACATTTACTACATTATCTGTACTCAGAGCATTATCACTGTGTTATCAGTGGTGTTACATAGGACTGCAGATAACATCCACTACATTATCTGTACTCAGAGAGTTATCACAGCACGGTGGCTCAGTGGTTAGCACTATTGCCTTGCAGCGCTGGGGTCCTGGGCTCAAATCCAACTAAGAACACATCTGCATGGAGTTTGTATGTTCTCCCTGTGTTTATGTGGGTTTCTTCTGTGTACTCTGGTTTCCTCCCACACCCCAAAAACATACCAATAGGGAATGTAGATTGTGAGTCCCAATGGAGACAGTAAAAAGAGGACCTCTGTACAGCACTGTGTAATATGAAATAAATACATATGATTGCAGACAACATCTACTACATTATCTGTACTCAGAGAGTTATTACTGTGTGATATCTGTATGCTATAGAGTTGCATAGGACTAAAAAAGTTATTAATTTGTGTTATCTTTGGTGTTACATAGGACTGCAGGTAACATCTACTATATTATCTGCACTGTGTACATATGTGGGTAAATATGTGTTTGTGTGTCTATATAATTACCTTTGGAAAAAAGGAAGGTAGGATCCAGCGAAGGGTAGTAGTAAAAGGAAAACTTAATTTCCTACTTTATTGAAAAATAAACATCAAATGACGAACATTGGAGAAGGAACGCACTACAAGGTGGTCTAGATGGCAAAATGAGAGAGCCTACACGTTTCGAACACGATCTGTGTTCTTATTCATGGCGAATTAGCAGCAGAATTTCACTCCAGATTTCAGCCTTTGCAACGCAAAAACTAAAATCTGTGGCAAGTCCGCTGTGATATCTGCAACGTCTGAATTACCTGTCAAATATGCAAATGTTTCTGCAGATTTGTTGCGTAATTGCCGAGAATTTGCAGCGGAAAAATTCTGCCACGTCTGAACATGCCCAAAGTCTGAAAATGTTATTGCCATGGGTGGTAACAACAGGTAAACAACAATTCTCTGCATTTTATTTTCCAGAAAATCTGATAATCTGGCACTTGTTTCCAATACAGAACTGCAATTTAATATGGAATATCACAAGACCAGAAGCAAAAGAGTAGAGAGAAGCATTTAATTTAAACACAGTTCAATATGGCTGCACATGTAGAACCTATAGGTCCATATTACAGAGGGGCTCTGTGTGCCATTGCACAGGATCCATCAACACACCATGAACATTGTGTGCATGAACCTTTGATGCCGTTTCTCTACCCCCTTACAAGTGAGATATACAGTATATACACAACTACTCCAACTCAGAATATTAAAGCACCTGAAGGCATGTATTAAATGTTCAGGAATCATTTATTCAGAGCCATGAACGGGATCAGATCCTGTACTGTGAGATTAGAAAAGCCTTTTCCAAAGCTTTCCATACTGCATTGACCTTACTGTGAGGGAAAAACACAGGAAAAAAGCATTTCCTAACAAAAAAAAATCCCAATATTTTTTTATTTTTTTTAAAGGCTACGCAAACCTTTGAAAGTGATTTTCTTTCAAATAAAAATGTCTGCCAGTGTGTTTGTTACAACTTTATAATTAATTTTTATTAAAAATAGTTTTTACTTTTTTAGATACAGCTGCTCTGTATCTTATATACAGATCAGCTGTATCGTTCGCTGAACACTGTACCTGTCAGGTCCGCAGGGACTGACGGGTTGAGTAAAAGTAGGTCCATCCACCTGTTATCATTAGGGCATGGCCAGACGTGGCGGATTTCCTCTTGAATTCCGCAGCGGACACTCCGCAGCGTTAATCCGCAGCGGAGCCGTTTCTCCATTGACTTCCACTTTTATTTAGCAGTGTTCGTTCAGCCGGAGCATAGGCTGCGGTGCGGAATTTGGTGTCCGCAGCATGCAATGGATGTTGCGGAGCAGTGGCGGACTGGTTGCGGACGCACGGCGGAATTTCTCCATTGACTTCAATGGAGATTCTAAATTCCGCAATGAAGTCCGCAGCTGTCATGAAAATGTTATATGTGCTGCGGATGCGTCTTGCTTTTTTGACATGACATTTCTTCATTCTGGCTGGACCTATGTATTTCTAGGTCTACAGACAGACTGAGGAAGTCAATGGGGCTCCCGTAATTACGGGAGCGTTGCTAGGAGACGTCAGTAAATAGTCACTGTCCAGGGTGCTGAAAGAGTTAAGCGATCGGCAGTAACTGTTTCAGCACCCTGGACAGTGACTACCGATCCCAATATACAGCAACCTGTAAAAAAAATAGAAGTTCATACTTACCGAGAACTCCCTGCTTCTGTCTCCAGTCCGGCTTCCCAGGATGACGTTTCAGTCTAAGTGACGGCTGCAGCCAATCACAGGCTGCAGCGGTCACATGGACTGCCGCGTCATCCAGGGAGGTCGGACTGGATGCCGAAAGAGGGACGCGTCACCAAGACAACGGCCGGTAAGTATGAAATTCGTTTATACTTTCACTAGGGAAAGTGCTGGCCCTTCTCTCTATCCTGCACTGATAGAGAGAAGGGAAGCACTTTTACCGCAGTCCGCAGCAGCTAGTCCGCATCAATTTACTGCACATTTTGGGCAGAGCCGCCGCAGAATCAGCAACGCAGATTCTGTGCGGCATTGATGCGGACAGTTGCGGAGGAAATCCGCCACGTGTGGGCATGCCCTTACATCTAAGTTCATAACTTAGATGTGATAGATTACAGATGGATCCTGCATGTCGTAAACAGGGAAACGATCAGCCGATGAACGAGCAAACGCTCATTCATCAGCTGATCGTATAGTTTATGCAGCATTAAATATTATCGTTGTCGGCATGTGTAAACAGGGAGACGTGCTGCTGACCTGATCGAAACACATGGGGACGAGCAAACGTTTTACGGACAAAATTGGCCAGTGTAAAAGGACCTTTGGAGGAATACGGAAGTGCAGCATGGTCTCATATAAGTGTATGGGTGCTGTATCGCCACTCGGTACAACTTGGCTGTGGGCATGAGGCCTAATCAAAAAAGGGGCTGCAGAAAAATTTGTGGGAACTTTGATATGAATAGAAAACGGCAATGATTAGGAGTCTTAAAAGTACCAAAGTGCATAACTATTGATGTCTCATTACCTCCTGTCCTTCTTATTCATAAATGCAAGTTCACACCCCGTTTTCCCCTCTACTGCTATCATTTCACAATAACCTACATTATTATACACCGTTGCTGAATGAGAATCTGTTTGCAAGGTCACTATAAACAAATTAAAGGTAACATTAATCTTGCCTGGGCCTGAGCTGTTGGTTTGACTTAAAGCATCTGTCCACACTCAGATCTTAACCCTTCATGTTTGCTCTGCCTGGAGAGCAATCACTTCTCACTTCAAACCAGAGCTCCAGTTTAATCCGTCACACTGAGATAACCCCGAGACAAATGACGTCGGGCCGCAATATCTGTATTTGTAACAGGCTACAGAACATTCTTCATCTTGCTACCCAACAGAGTGTGAGACACTTGTCAGTTAAAGGGTTAAGAAAGCCCAGGCGTCCAATTTTCTAAGCCCCTCCCCCATTATCAGCTGGGTCACAATATTATCTGTTGTGATAAGAAATGATGCATTGATGTATAGTCCGTGTCACGGGCCTAAAGACACACAATCAATCATTACATACAATCTCACACCGCCACAGCCCACAGACATTTTTTTTGCACTTCTAGAAGTAAACTTTCCATTGTTGTTGTTTTTTCTTATTGCAACATGATTCGTATTAAATATTTGTGCAATGAAGTATAAAAAATGATGGACCCCTGCCATTTGAATAAATATAGATAATTATTTTTGGTTATATTTTTGTGTAATAGAGATCCCAAATACGGTGGTTATGCAATTCCAATGGAAGCATTCATAATATGGCATAATATGGCAGCTTATACTCCATCAGATGCCATACATAAGACCATTTCATCCCTGTAGAAGCATTTCTCCGGTATTTCTACGGTGGAATACAGTGTAATATACAGCACAGAATAAATGGCGAGTCATACGATTGTAATAACAACTGTAAATTGTAACATTAAAAAAAACTATCTGTGTTTGATTCCGTTATAATGGGCAAAGATACAGCGCCACCACAAAGACAGGCTGTAATTGGTAGTGCAGTGCAAAATTATTACAGGTAATTATAAACAGTTGTTTACTAGAGTCACATGCAGACTATTTGATTACATTGAATTTCCATACAATTTCATTTTGCAGTAAAACTAAAGTATTGCTACACTCTTCAAGGCCTGAGAACGGTTTGATCAAGTTCTCAGTCCCTCTTATGTGATGCTCCCCATGGAGACTCATACTAAGTGCAGGCATATTTTCCCAAAATTTGTGATGTTATGTGCTTCTGGTCATTAAAAGTGCTCAGTGGCGTGCCGTACATTGTCCAATGTTTAGCACATTTGGCCTTCCTTAGCAAAGGTCCTGACAACTTTGGGAGGAATTTATTTTTGTTTTCTGCTGTGGAAAAAATTGTGACTTTTGTAAGTTTTCTGCCTGTTACGCCACTTTTCTAAACTGCAGGAGGCAGGGCTACCCGCGGCCCAATAAATTTAATATAATTTATGCCACAAACTGGCGTAAATTACAGCACAAATCTTCTCCAGCTCGTAGCTGGAGTAGATTTGACCTTCTGTGGCATGAACGACCATAGATACGCCTAATTTATAAATTAGGCGAATCTTACTTCATCAATCTTTATATTAAGACTGGTGTATGAAACGCTTCACCCGCTCATACCACTTTCCTAAAAAGTGGGTGGAGGTTAGTGGCAGAGCTACCCACGGGCTGACAAATTTGCAATAATTTACGCCAGAAACTAGCGTAAATGATAGCGCAAATCTACTCCAGCTTGACTTTCTAGATCATGGATGCCCAGAGATGCGCCAAATTTGTAAATTAGGTAGGTCTTACTTTATTGATCTTTATATTAATTCTGCCGTATGAAACGCCAGTGTTAATTAATCTTATCCTTTGTGGGGGGTTTTCTTGCAACTGTCAGCCAAAGATACAGAATGGGTAATAAGTTGTCTGTCTAATTCCATCATATCTACAAAATAAGAGAAGAGGCTTAAAAGGGTTTTCCAAAATTGACATTTAGTGGGCTGCTTTTAAAAACTGATGACCTATTCACAGAATAAGTCATCAGTATATGATCGGTGGGGGTCCGACATACGGACCCCACACCGATCAGCTGTTCTGGCTGCCTCCGAGTGCCAGAAGCTATGCAGGGATCGATGCCGGAAGCAGAAGGCTCCGACCACTGTATAGCGGCAGTGCTGGATTACTGCAGCTCTTTTCCTATTCACTTGAATAGGATTAGAGCTACAGTACTGCAGCACGGTCGCTATACAATGATTGGAGCCTTCTGCTTCCGGCATCGATCCCTGCATAGCTTCTGGCACTCGGAGGCAGCCAGAACAGCTGATCGGTGTGGGGTCCGAATTTTGGACCCCCACCGATCATATACTGATTGGTATGGATAGGTGAATAGGTCATCAGTATAAAAAACAGCCCCCTAAGGAACACGACCGTAGCCGTAATTACAGTCCGTGATTATGGGCACGAGCGGCCGCACACAGTCACGCGCATTTGCGGACCGTACTCCCACTATAAAGTATGAGAGGAAGATCCGTAAATTCCAAAAGTAGGACATTTCCTATATTTTGTGGATCCTTCTACGGGCCGGACATCTTCCCATAAATATACAGGAATGTGTCCGTGGGACATAGAAATTAATGGATCCGTACTTTGACTCGCAATTACGGATCCATAATTGCAGATCAAAATTACAGTTGTTCACATGGAGCCTAACTGGACAAACCCTTTAAATATTGAAGTCAGCCTGACGATCAGCTCATCGATACAGGTCTGGCTTCATAAATCCCTAGTGATCAGCTGTTATCACTGAAGGAAGCTCCAGCTGGCCATACATTTACACTACAGCAGCTACTGCGGGGGCAATGTAGCATTACATGTGGTCATTCAAATGAATGGTCTTCCATGTAACAAATGGACAGGCCGGGTCTGCCAGATAAAGAGATGCTGTTTGCAGCAACTCTTCACTCTGGATTAAAGAGGAGGGTCCCTCTATATGACGTCCATATGCCCGAACAGGACATATAAACTGGTGTTGTTCTTATGAGATAAGACCTTTAATTCTATCTGTGTCACCAAAACCCTACGAGTATTCTCACTGCTACAGATTTTGGAGCATGCAATAGTGGCCCAGTGGAAGAACAACTGGTCCATTGGGTTTTCCATCCCCCCAGGGAGTTGTTGTTGAGCTGCATCAAGGTATTCCATCATGGTCGCTTTGGATCCCATTCTTTTATCAAATGACAGAAAATCAAAAAAAGTGTGTATAGAGAGGTGAAAGAGGAAGGAAAAGGAAAATAGAAGAAAAAAGAAAAGTAGGAATATAAACTTCATAGAGAGAAATAAATCATCATTTCACGTGACAGGAAATATGCTGAAATAACAAGAAAGATAATAATGATTATAGCAGAGCATGGATCAGTGAGGAAGAGATAGAAACCCCACTAATGAGATAAGCAGAACAGGATAGGACGTAGCAGTGAGAGCGATCTGGGTGATAAGCTCCGGACTTTTCTAATTGTCATGTCATTTTATGGGTAATAACAATTATGGTAATAATTATAGAAATATCAAGTCATGCTCTGGATACTGGAAATGTTTGTTATGTCTACACATTAGCCATTGAATAACACTTTCCAAGCTGTCAACTTCAGGCAAAGTTTACAGTACCTCCAGTTATTTCCTAATTGGCCGATTAATTCACCAAGAATTCTGTGGAGAACTGGAAATGGGAAGGTTTCTGTGCGTTCCATTATATCCATGATAGTCCTGACACAAAATAAACAAGCAAAGCAAAATAGTTAATGACAAGAAGTTTCTGTCCCTCTCAGCTTAAAGACCTGGGAATGAACTTTCAATGACATTGTTAATTTTCAGTTAGTTTATAATATTTATTATTATATTGTACTATTTATAATATATATTATATTAAAAGATATAATATTGTAAATACTATTACTACTACTGACAGTAATGATGTTTGTGTGATGTAACCAATAGCAACCCAATAATCTGTGATATGTTCTCATAAATCCATATGATTAGCACTGCTGTATTGGGACTGTAGGCTTGAGTCCAGCCAGAGCAAAATCTGCATTGAGATTGTATCTTCTCCCAATATCATATGGGTTTTCTCCAGGTTCTCTGGTTTCTTATCCCACTCGAAAAACATGCCTAGGTTAAATGACTTCAAATGAAACATCTGCACGAAGATAACTAAAAAGTTATGGAAACCAATAGACAGACTGTCTGCTGCGGATTTCCAGTGCGGACTGTCCGCAGCGGAATTCCACAGCAATTCCGCCACGTGTGAACGTGCCCTAAGTTTATTTTATTTTACTCAAATGTTTCCTGAACATGCAGTAGAAATAATCCTAACATTTTATGGGGATATATATGCTTAGATATACACCACTACAGTGTTCAGCAACAATATACTCTATGTTCAATTTCAATTACTAAGAAAAAAAAAAAGTAGAAAAGTGTTCTATGTGTTATATGCTATGTGGAGTGAAGGTAAAGAGAACTGCATTGCATGGTTACTGGTCATATGGCAATTGAGTTAGTGGCTGTAGTTTTAACACAGCAACTGTAATTCACTTACACTTCTCCAATTACATCCCAACTAAATACTTCTCCAATCTAATATTGTTTTCCTAAGCAATGTGGAATTCTAGATTGCAGATAAGTGCTGGGGTTGATGCAGTGTCTAATGATAGGGATGGGGAGGATCATCAGTAATTCATCTGGAGCTGTTAGGAATGTAGAGCAAATCTGAGCTTTCCCATCCCTGACACCTCCTATTAATCTTTCTCAGACACTTTTCAATAGGTATCTCCATCTGAGTCCAGAGTGTGAAGACCCTGACACTGGCACAGCCTCTCCTCTGACACCTTCACCCCAGGGCTTTCCTGCTGCCTAGAAAGCCAAATGTGCCCAGGTACAATAAAGTGTATCTACAGGATGAGCACAAGGACTTAGATACAGGTTAACTACTTAAACGCTGGAAGTTTTTTAAAACGCAGGACTAATTATTCAAAGGTATAAACAACATATGTGAATAGAAAAAAAAATACCAATCCATATAGTCTAAAGTTCTGCAAGCAATACCAATATTCAATATGCAATATTGCTAATTCTGCTAAATGAGATCTTGGAGAGTGTTATATATGTAAGTACCACTTTATAGCCAGTATTGTCTCCAGTCCTTGTCTGCCAGGAGCTGAATCACGTCCTGGTCCAGTAGTTACAGGACAGGTTCTGGATCTCTTATCTTTACTGGCTATTTCTGTATTCCCAACTATAGCATCAACCAGCTACATTGTCCCTTCCTTGTCCCTTATTATTGTCATGTGACTGCTGCATCTATGGAAAGGTTTTATATGTAAATGAGGGAAAGTAGAGAGTTAGAAATAAGTGGCATTCCTGCTAAGGAGAAATCATTGGAACAAATTAATCCTGTGCCGTTTACATTGACAAGGTGATTCATCATTACCAGCAGCAGCACTGCAGACCTTATGAGCGATCCTGGTGCTGGCAGTCAGATGTTGGCCCTGGGGCCCTCAGACACGGGTGCACCTTATTACATAAAGGTATAGATATCCCTGGCATTTATTTTACAAACACTAAGACGTGACAGCTGCAGCTCGAGCAGAGATACACCACATATGTATGCAATGCTATAGATACAATTGTATTGCAGAGTAATCTAAGATCCTTGTGCTGCCCAGCAAGGAACCGGTTAAATACAATAACATATTTTGCATTAATATCGATGGTCTATAAATTCTATACTTTTGTTATATAGCATCTGTGCAGTGGATGGAGGGGTATACAGGGTCAATGACATATAGGTGGTATGTACACTAGATCAGACCAATCCCCTCAGCCTGGATCTTGTAGTTACAGACGGTTATAGACGATCACGGAAACGAAATCGATTGAAATATTGCAACTAGCGAGAAATAATACGAGGTCGCTGCGATGTGACCGTATATCGTGACATCTGCGTATTCCATTCTCTCTTTACATAGAGTTCTATAGGGTTGGGAAGAGCAAAGGTAATGGCTTGACCCCCTCTGTGCCAGGATCGCTGAGACAATACAATGAAAGAATCCATAGCAGTCAAATCTGGACGTTCATTTTAAGACGATACATCTGTTGTAACATTTCTGCCTTTTCATTGTAACCTTTATTATTTTAATAACGTTATTTTATATCATATTATATTCTGATATATATGTGATATGTGTTATAAAACTGATTTGATTGGAATACACTTGATTTATATTAACTGCCAGGAGGAACGTTAAATTATCATTTATTTATTGAAATAATTATTTTAAATGGAATTAATATAGGTTTAATACTGACGTATGTATAAAGTATTCACTATGTAGATGTATAGTCTTTTTTTCTATTGATCTTTCTTTATATCAACTTATCATCTATCTATTATCTATCTATTTATTTATTTATTTATTTATCATCTTTATATCTATTATCCATTTTTGTCTGTCTATCTATCTATCTATCTATCTATCTATCTATCTATCTATCTATCTATCTATCTAGCTTTCTTTCTTTGCTTCTGTCTATCAATCCAGCTTTTATTTGTGTATCATTTATTTGCTAACTTCCTTCTTTCTTTTTTTCTTTCTTTCTTTCTTTCTTTCTTTCTTTCTTTTTTCTTTTTTCTTTCTTTCTTTCTTTCTTTCTTTCTTTCTTTCTTTCTTTCTTTCTTTCTCGACCTCATCATGTATTTATCTATTTAATCTATCGCCTATCCTTCATATATTATATTCAATCATTCATCCATCTATTATGTGCTTATTTTGTAGTTGCAGATTTAAATAAAATTATGTTGGTGTTATATGTTAGCAAATAACATTTGAAATAAAACCACCCATCGATTTATAAAACTTGTTAAAGTGGAGCTCAAATAGAGATGTTCTGGTAACAGAAATATTGCCCAGAACAGTGAAGGCAGAATCTAGTATACAATTTCACGCCACATATTTGGAGATACTAGATATCAGGTAATACTGATTCCTCTCTATACACCTGTAATGACAGTATTAAGCTGATATGGTGAACACACAGCAGCTATCGTGTGTGTGTGTGTGTGTGTGTGTGTGTGTGTGTGTGTGTGTGTGTGTGTGTGTGTGTGTGTGTGTGTGTGTGTGTGTGTGTGTGTGTGTGTGTGTGTAGGTGAGGACTACAGTCTATTCTCTCGGTGACTCGTGAACAGGAGGATTATTTTCAGGTGTCTTGCATTCTACAGGAGACAAGATGTGAACTCCTTATCAGCTATTATTTTCAGTGACGTAGGTGACCAGGGGCATTATTTGCAGGTGTCTTAATATTTTTATTACTTATATAATGCCTATATTATATACTTTGATTTCAGTGTAGCCCGATATAGTACGCTATTGGTATACCTAAAGCTAAATATAATATCTAATGGAGTAGATTTAACCCCAACCAGTGACACATGCATGCAACTGTGGCTTTCTATACATACTCCGAGCATTCATTGCCACCTGATGATAAAGTCCAGTGCTGAAATGGTTACGTATTCCAGAGGCCACCGTTTACAGAAGTCTGGACGCACAGTCAGCATGAATAATAAAATAACTGCTGCAGGTCTGTATACCCAAAATTTAGCTTCAGGTGCAAGAAATAACATGAAATGTCATGAAATCCCGATGAATTGTCACAGAGTTAAGGGTTTTGTCCTAATCTAGAAGGTCAACTAGTTATGGATTCATCTTAATTCAAATTTTGGGCAGAACCATTGGAATAATATTTCTTACATGGAAGATATTAAAAACCTCAGGATTGACCTAAGGATCTGCTTAGGTTTTAATAATATTTTCTATAATAGAGCGAATATTGAAAGCCTCCTCCAACACTGTCATATATATATATATATATATATATATATATATATATATATATATATATATATATATATATATATATATATATATATATACATACATTGTTACTTTCATGGACATGTTGATATATAGATAGAGCCCTCTCCCCCTTCTAATTTCATTGCACTTTGTTTTGGGTCTTTTCCCTGACTTGGAAGAGAATCCTCGAATCTGCTGTGTGTGGTAACAGTACTGGCACTGCTGGGGCTCCTAATCACTGACTATCGATTTCCCTAACTCTCTTCATCCAGCTAAAGACACATCTTAAAACACTGCAGCCCAGAGTGTGCTCTCTGCTTTATACACACTAATAAAATGATTTACCTTTCTCCTCTCACTTCCACACATGGGAAGATCGTTCAAGCCCCAGCTATTTGTGTGTGATCAGTAAATATTTAGTGTGGTGACATCTCAGCTTCTCCCCTGATCAATACCCATCTCTACAGGAGACTTGTATTGTCCGGGACAGGGCTCTGGGTTTCATCAGCTGCTTTTTCTCTATCTGGATTTCTTGACTTTTCTCTCTCTCTCTCTCTCTCTCTCTCTCTCTCTCTCTCTTTCTCTCTCTCTCTCTCTCTCTCCGTCTCTCTCACTCTCTTTATACCTCTCGCTGTTTCATCTAATGCTTTATATGTATCTTCTTTCTTTCTTTTTTTTTCTCTCTCTATCTTTCTCTTTACCTTTCGAGATCTGTCCATCTCTTACTTTTTTTTTACCCCAACTTCTCTCTCTCTCATTCTCCCTTTACTTCTCATGCTGACCTCTCCTTTTCACCCTATTTTCCAATGTCTATCATTCCAGCCTCTCTTCTATCTCTCTCTTTTTCTCATTCTTTTTCTACTCTCTAATCCCTCTTTTCCCCCTCTTATTCCTTTCTCTCACTTGCTTTCTCATCTCTCTTTCCATTTCGCTACTTTTCCTTATAGGTTTTTTTCTTTACACAATATATATCCTTTCTCCCTTACTCAAAATTAGTTTCCAGTGTGTATCCTATTAATCACTCTAAATACTCCTAATACTCAAGTCTCCCACATATATTTATACTATCATGTCTGTGCAGCACTTTTATCTTGCACAAAACATTATAATACAGTGAACTTTGCAACATGTTCACACTACAAGTTTTGTTTTGCTTTGTGGTTATATGTTTGACATTGCTAATAACTGAGTGATTGCTCTTAATAGCTAATAACAGTGGTATATTACGTTCTACTACACAGCATATTCCCTATATGTTGTATTATTTTACATAGATGTTCTTACTATTGCATTGGTATTAGTTTTATGTTTCATACATATTGATTGGCACCTGTGTATCTGTTGCTTTATACTTGGGTCCAGGGTGAAATAGAAAAGAACTGGCTAATTATCCATTTCTGGCTGTATTAATGTGAGGATCTGGTTTAATGTGTCTCTGCTTAATTGCCTTCCCTAGCTGCCTTCAAGATGAGTGCTCAGTGATTGATAAAACACAGAATTTATTGTATTTAGCAAGAATACAGACAGAAAATGTTGCACAAGTTTTTTGGTTGAAAGAGCACATATAAGACTATTGAGAGTCATTGATCCGAAAAGACACAGAGAACAAGTAAAATCGATTTGAAGCGACCCTCTCTCTCCTTTTTCACACCATTCAGAGAGCCCTATTCCTTATAAGACAAAGGCAGTGCCTTGGGAATGCCAAGGAGGGGATCCAGGCTCTAGCAAACATCACTCTGCCTTAATCTAGATCTAAAAAACTGGTTTTATCACTCAACAAAAAAGGAACCACGCTTAGCACGAGTTGTACTAGAAAGAGAACTGGTAATTATGACTCTTATGTGACAGCCTGGTTTCATTCTAATAATCTGCAGGGACTTAGGGGTAAGGATGCTCACCCTTGACCTTTGGGATCACCAAGGCAGCTATCTATATAATGTGGGCCAAAGTTTAAAAAACCTCTGCCAATGAACTCCCTATGGTATAAATAAAAGCTCTTGTGGTCATGTGTGGAATCCTATAGCACAGTTTAAAAAGGATTAAAAAAAATCTTAAACCGATCTTCAATCATCACATTTTTCAACATAACTACCCAGCATGCACTACTGCCTCGTCATAGGCTGAATGGCTGCAAGTAATCACTGACATCACACATTGAGACCTTATATATTCCCAGGGCATGGACTGATAAACTTTGCTCCACCAATAACCTATAGATTTCAAAGGACAATTCCTGCCTGTCATCAGTGCCACCCTTTAATTGTTGTCACTAGACATGCCAGGCTTTAGGTGGCAAAAAAAGAAGAAAAAACACTCTTACCTCTAAAGGGCTGTCTCATACATTCAGCATGAACTGATTATGCTGACAGCAATTGATTCCTAGCAATAATGTGTTTCTTCATAGTATTAATGCCAAGTTAAGGGATCTGATAGTCAGTTATTATTTTCCCCACCTTAAAGTCTATAATTACAGCGTCTTCATAGTTTTTAGTATTATTGGAGGTGGCAAAATCCTTTGTAATTTCCATTAGGCTGTAAATATGTAATTAGCATTCAGTGCTGTGCTGTGCTTAAGTTAATTTCTGTTAAAGCCAAGGACAAGTGACAATGAAAGAGCGTTTGTTTAATTTGTCAAATATGACATACTCCGAACCTTAAAATAAAAGCTCTTCCTTTTAGCATCAGTCTTTGGAACAGTAGAAAAAAAAAAAAAGAATCCATTAGATTAAATTGTGCCAGGCTGCCAGTGTCTAACTTATTACATCTGTAATATATTAATGATCCATTCATTAGTTTGGTGAGTATATAATGAATATTACATGTGCCAAGCTAAAATATACTGTCCTTAAAATCTAATACATCAGATGACAGTGCAGTTATTAAAGTGAAATGAGGGATTGTTGTAAGAATGATGTGGGGATAGTGAAGGAGTGTTCAAAGATGGGAACTAAACAGATAAAGTTGTGAAACTATCATGTAACCCACGATTAAATGCTAAAAGGCTGGAGTGTGTGTGTGTGTGTGTGTGTGTGTGTGTGTGTGTGTGTGTGTGTGTGTGTGTGTGTGTGTGTGTGTGTGTGTGTGTGTGTGTGTGTGTGTGTGTGTGTGTGTGTGTGTGTGTGTGTGTGTGTGTGTGTGTGTGTGATTTTTATTATTATTATTATTATTATTATTATTATTAGCAATTACAGATCTTAAAAGAAAAGACACAGAGGGAAAAATCATTAACTTAAAGATGTTTTTCCAATTGGGTTCTAGTTTTAAGTCTCATCTATCCCTGCCCCAAACTGGAAGGTGTAGCAATGCTCTCTATTCCTTCTAAGGAAAGAGATGAGAGGAGAGATCACTGTGGGCTGCTATACCTTGGGTATGGGGATTTTCTTAAAGGCGAGGCTCACATTCCTGACAAGCTGTGTGCTAGCTCTCTCAAACTCACTACATTTAAAGTTATAGTGTCAAGTTTTTTTCTTCTCCCAAAGCCTGCAAGCCAAATAGTACTTCCCTCCAAGCAGAGGATATCCCATTCACCTTTCTCCCTGCACCCTCTAGGCTTTTGCCTACTTTCTAATCAGTTTATTCAATCGCCTAAAATAAACACAGTAAGGGAGACATTGTATTTTTTCTTTTGCAAGGAATTCTTATAACGTGCAAAAGGGACTCATTTCACCTGCCACGGTATAAAGGGGATTTGCAGTTATAGGAAGAAGATGCAAGCCATTTGGGACGCAGAGCAAGGAAAATACGTTTTTGGTAGGTCTATTTTATTTCATATGCTTTCTCTTGTGTTCTGGGCATAAGATGCTCTATCTCTTTAACTATCTCTTAACCTGGTTCATATGCTGACTGTGCTTATTTGGGTCTGTGCTGAGTGGTAAAATGCTGTGTGTTTGCATTTAATGTAGGATTCTGAAAATCATAGCATTACTCTATGGAGGTAAAAGCACTCAATGGTCGCAGGCATTGCCTCTGTGTCCAATCTACAGCAGAATATACGGAAATATGGGAGGATTTTCCCCTGCTGGAGGGTTATTTTGCTCGGCTATATCAAGGGGGGAAGCCCCGATCTATGATCAGGATATAACGTAGCTACAGATAGAAAGGAAAAGGCAGTGTACTCACCGATGTGTCCTAGGGAGACTGCTGAAGGCAGCAGGGAGAGTTTTCCTCAGTGCAGACTGAATAGAATGGTCTGATCAGGCACACACGGTCCATCAATGAGACAGCACACTGCATCAGCCCCCTATATCCATCCACTCACCACTGGCTTACATGATGCAGAGGCACAAACTTTACCCAGCTCTCCAGCTATGTCCAAGCCAATTAATTATAAATCCTCAGATGCTAATCAGATTAATATGTACAGAAGTTTCTTTTTTGCAACGAGCCAAAAGTCGTTTCCCTTTAAGATCCCATCTTTTTCAGTGTACTGTGAGTTTCCAGCACATGAAAGCCTTACACTAGGGGGCAGACAGATACTGTACTTGCTCCAATCTTAAGCATTTTTTTCTTCACCTCACAGCATATGCTCTAATTTAGCACTGTACATTTTTCAGAGGACCTAACTCTGACAGCCCCTGGTGATTCTCAAAGTACCACAAGCCAGTGGTTAAAAATTGCATTGACTTCTAAGTTCAGAGCAACACAATGAGACTTGCTCACCCCATTCACAAGACTTCAGTGTGATGCTTGTGAAACACAACACACTACACTTCAACACAAGCCAGGGAAACTGAAATAATGCTGGTTTCTCCCAGTCGTTACGGGTTACTAGTCCTGTGTTTCATCATTTACTAAGGTCAGATGAGCCTGCTAAATAAAAAGCAGCATATCCAGCCTTAACCCTTACATGACATTCTTAGATGATGATGATGATGATGATGATCATCATCATCATCACCATTATCACATTGGTATACTTTGACTATATAGATTACTAATAATAAATTATTATATAACACAATGTAATTTCAACACTGAAGTGTGGCATTATGTGACATATGACAAATGTAAGTGCAATATGCAGGCAGGACACATGGCGCACAATACTGGGATCTATTGTATGGCCTAAAACAGTTAAATCTAGCCTTAATCTACTACTGATTTACAACTGGACATCGCATTGGCCACACTGACCCTTATATGAGGCCAATAGTAAGACATGGACTATACATCTATTGTCTAACTATAATATTAATATTATCGTGAGGTCGAATTATAAGTGCAGTATTGCTGAGCTTCCCCATCTGTATCTTATCATAGCAGCAAATAACGCCTATGATATTATTGTATTTAATCTTTTACAAGCAGAAAGATCTAGTGTTTTCAAGACATATTTTCTTCTTTATGTTACATAAGGATTTTAATACCTCTCTTAGGAGATACTTATGGGGAGTGGGGCGAAAGGGTTATTTCAATGGAAGTTCCAGATTGTATTATTCTAGGAAAAATGTGGAAACATTCCAGCATTAGGTCTTCACATCATCTGTCACCCTCATAGCAAGTGAATGCAGTCTCCACATATGTACCATACATTAAAAGGAAATGTATCATTGTACTAATTTGTATGGTGTGTGTGTGTGTGTGTGTGTGTGTGTGTGTGTGTGTGTGTGTGTGTGTGTGTGTGTGTGTGTGTGTGTGTATGGTGTGTGTGTGTGTGTGTGTGTGTGTGTGTGTGTGTGTGTGTGTGTGTGTGTGTGTGTGTGTGTGTGTGTGTGTGTGTGTGTGTGTGTGTGTGTGTGTGTGTGTGTGTGTGTGTGTGTGTGTGTGTTTTGTTCATATTATGTGAATTGTTGTATACCATGGTGCCCTTTTACGTTATTGAAAGTTCTAGTACAATAATATATTGGGCGATTTGCCTATAGTAAGAGATAGAGAGATGGATGGATAGATAGATAGATAGATAGATAGATAGATAGATAGATAGATAGATAGATAGATAGATAGATAGATAGATAGATAGATAGATAGATAGATAGATAGATAGATAGATAGATAGATGATAGATAATTATGCATTGGTGTTTACATTCAATATTTAAGTAGTTTAGTTCCTATTATACTATATTATCTTTGTATGAGGTTAGCTCCATAGAAAATTGGAACCGAGGAGACTAAAATGTGGATAAGGGAATACTTTATTTCAACAGTTCCATAATGACTGCTGGCAAGTAGCAGGGAATATAACATTTTGCAGCTGTAAAATAATAGATATATCCACAAAATAATAACACTTTACCTTGTACGTGCATTTAGGCTTAACCCAACAAGGATCTGCAGCCCTGGCTGACACGGAAGGTAGTAAATAATAGTCCCAGCTATTGAGATTCTGATGGTCAAGTGATCAAACAGCCACGACCATCATTCTTTAACACAGTAGTATTGTCCATCTGAACCTCTATCACCTCCCATGTGAAAGCTCTGCCTGCTCCTCCATCCTGCTGTTCTTCAGATTTGTCCAAGATGCTGCTGTAGCCCCTACAGTCTGGTCAATGCATGCAAAGGTGTATGTAAATATGTGTGTGTGTGTGTGTGTGTGTGTGTGTGTGTGTGTGTGTGTGTATGTATGTATATATATATATATATGTATATATATATATATATATGTGTGTGTGTGTGTGTGTGTGTGTGTGTGTGTATATGTGTGTGTGTGTGTGTGTGTGTGTGTCTGTGTCTGTGTATATATATATGTGTGTGTGTTTGTGTGTGTTATCTTCACACATCAACTATGTTGCATATAGTCCAAGTAAGTGTAGATATCTCTGTACCAGTCACTTGCAGCTAATCTCTTTTTCATTATAACTGAGCTAATTATAAAAAAAAACCAGACTAAATACTAGATGTACTTTATTAAAGCATCAGTAATATAGTAACATAAGAATGTATGTGTGTGTGTGTGTGTATATATATATATATATATATATATATATATATATATATATATATATATATATATATATATATATATATATATATATATACATACAGACATGTAGAAATTCAGAATGGATCCAATCAATACCACGAATATATATTTTTATTTTTTCCCTATTTTATTTCTTGTCCTTTTTAGTAGATTCATATTGTCACCCTCCCCAACCTTATTGTGTCTGTATTGAGTGCAGAACAGTGAGTGACTGATAGATCCGACGGTCTTTAGGACCGGGCAGTACAGAATAGCGGGCACCCTTTACCACTAGGCTAGCCCTGACCAATAGAGTGCAAGGGGAGGGTTTGCTAGCCCTGACCAGTTAAACACAATCTCTCGCCTTATAAGGAGCGGCGTCTCCATGGTAACGCGTGCTAAGTTGCAGCAGTGGTGTCAAAGTTCACTATATAGAGAGCTCAGTGAGCTGATCGGAGAGACAGCACTCTGCCAGCCCTTTCCTACAAATCGCAGTCACTTCCTACCCCCCCTCTCGCTCTCTCTTTAGCATATTTGATCACTTTGATTGCAGGCTCCTATTTGAGGGTTTATTCTTGTGCATGAAGGATGTCCTGCAGCCTGTGAACTGCTTCTCTCTGCATTATTATTATTATTTGCTGCTGCTGCTGGAGGAGAGTGGACTCTTGTACATGCTCAGAGAAGGAAGAACAAGAACAAGAAGAAGAAGGGATCTGAGCAAGTCCTGCTGGAGAGACTCCCCTACTGGCTGCTGCTGCCAGAGCTGGAGGAGAAGAAGCAGAAGAGCAGGTCTCCCCCTCTGTAATAATCCTTAACCCTTCATGGCTTTCCTGAATGGCTGACTGTGATCTTCCCAGGACCTGGCCCCCAGCACTAAGTCTGCAGCTCAGCTTCACAGAGACACCTCCAAGTCTTCTCCAGACCACTAGTGCACCCACCCTGCTGCTGCTGCTGCTCATCTGATTGTTTGCTGCTCCTTCTTCTTTATTTCCCTGAGACCCCCACCCCCCACCCCCTTTATTCATATATTAAAGCTGCCTGATCTGATCCTACAAGCACCATAAGAAGAATAGGGGAAGCAGCAGTTTGGAAGAGGTTTCCCATAGATATGGCAATGGTAGTGGGTGCTTGGAGAGACCCTCAGGACGATGTGCCAGGAACTCAACCTTCACAGCCACCTCCAGGGCAAGGGCCAGCAGGGGCACCACACACCCCACAGACACCAGGGCAAGGAGTGCCCTCTTCTACCCCTGCTCAATCCAACCCCTCCAGCCAGCCCAGCCAAAACCAAGGGGAAAAGCAGCAACAACAACAGCAACATATTGAGTGTGTGGTGTGTGGGGACAAGTCTAGTGGCAAACACTACGGCCAGTTCACCTGTGAAGGCTGCAAGAGCTTCTTCAAGAGAAGTGTAAGGAGGAATCTGAGTTACACATGTCGTGCCAACAGGAACTGCCCTATAGACCAGCACCACCGCAATCAGTGTCAATACTGTCGGCTCAAAAAATGTCTCAAAGTTGGCATGAGACGGGAAGGTATTGGGATTTCATTTGTTTTACAGTCTATTGTTCTGTATTATTCCCCAACACCACCACCACCACTATTAATCACTGTTGTAACTTTCCCATGCATTGCCAGGTCTGTGAGTTTGCTTGTTTTTCTGTACCCCTTCATTGCCATCCTTGTGTTGTTGTTATTATTATTATTATCAATAATGATAATTGTTGTTACTATTATTCCTGTTATTATGAATTTTTTATATTTAGAATATAGTTATTTATTTAGAAAAACATTTATGTTTGGCATGCTTTATGAAGGGTTAATATAAAATGCAGACTATATTCTTCCCAACACCAAACTCCATCTCCATGGAATAATCTCCCTGGCCCCTGTGACCTAGAATGTCATTCTGCACAGGAGTTAAAACTGATTAAGATCAGAAGGACAGTTTGGAGCTGGGTCTTGTAACACACACACATGCTCCCTCTCCCCCTCTCCCCTCCATTAAAAATTACAATTGGAGTTCCTGCTTCCATAAGAAATAGAAATAGCCTGGAGGTCTTGCAGATGGGTTGTGTTGTTGTAGGTGGTGGTGTGTGAATATATGTGTATTTGTGTATGTGTGTGTGTGTGTGTGTGTGTGTGTGTGTGTGTGTGTGTGTGTGTGTGTGTGTGTGTGTGTGTGTGTGTGTGTGTGTGTGTGTGTGTGTGTGTGTGTGTGTGTGTGTGTGTGTGTGTGTGTGTGTGTGTGTGTGTGTGTGTGTGTGTCCTCTTGTGAAAGTCAAAACCTTTTGTGATCTAAAATGAGGCAAGGACAGGGAGCTGATAGTGTGCAGGGCTGCCTCAGCAGGCTGTCTTCTATGTAGGCTAGGGGTTACAGCCTGCCTCTTCCTTTGTGTTCCAGCTGCTTTAGCTAAAACCCTGCTCACAATCTCACGCACATCTCGCTTCATGTTGCAAACTCAACACAAATACTTTCTAAATCCCAACACTTTATAAACATCACTCCTCATTGTTCTATGTCTTTCTGAATGCAAATGTAATGCAATAAACACAGAGAGGCCTGCAAGCTGCAAGCACATCCATCAGCCACATTATATATTTCTTATTGTGTTTTTATATGATTATAATTATGTTGCCGTTTTTTTTCAATCCTACTGCAAAAGCCTTTCCGAAACGGAGCTTTTTTTGTATTTAAAAAATATATATATATATATTTATAATTAAAATGAACCGGCAATATTATCTGTGTAGATGGGAGAAGGAAACATAAGGACATTATGTGCCCATATGGAAGAATAAATTGAATGTCTTCACGTTTGGGAAGTCAGCAGATTTTTTTTTTATTATTAAGCAAGCAGAGGAGAGATATTTAAGCCATTGTGGGATGTGTGGTGTAGATTATGAGTTGTTGTCATTTAATCATAAAACACAATAACAGCACAGATCTGGGGAGAAAATAGAATAGAATAGAATGTATAGTTTTATATTTTAAGAGCTAGGAAAAAGAACTTTTGCATGAGACCAAGACACCCACTGATATTAATTGCTGTAGTTTCTTCTCTATTCACTGCAGCCGTACAGAGGGGCAGAATGCCACCCACACAGCCTACCCATGGTCAGTTCGCCTTGACAAATGGAGACCCTCTCAACTGCCATTCCTACCTATCCGGATATATATCCCTTCTCCTGAGAGCAGAACCCTACCCGACCTCTAGATTTGGCAGTCAATGCATGCAACCCAACAACATTATGGGCATCGAAAACATTTGTGAACTGGCAGCTAGGATGCTCTTCAGTGCAGTGGAGTGGGCACGGAATATCCCCTTCTTCCCAGACCTGCAGATCACAGACCAAGTGGCACTTCTAAGGCTGACCTGGAGTGAGTTATTTGTGCTGAACGCTGCACAGTGCTCAATGCCACTCCATGTTGCCCCTCTCCTAGCAGCTGCTGGTCTACACGCTTCCCCCATGTCTGCGGACAGAGTCGTGGCCTTTATGGACCACATACGAATCTTCCAAGAGCAAGTAGAAAAACTGAAGGCATTACATGTGGACTCGGCAGAATATAGTTGTTTAAAAGCTATAGTTCTCTTCACTTCAGGTAAGAAAAACAATCATATATCTATCATACATCTATCTATCTGATATCTATCAATCAATATATGTATCTATCTTTCTATTATCTATCTATCTATCTATCTATCTATCTATCTATCTATCTATCTATCTATCTATCTATCTATCTATCATCTATCTATCATCTATCATTTGTCTGTCAGTCTATTATCACATATTTCAGCATCTATTATATATGTCTATCTATCTATCTATCTATCTATCTATCTATCTATCTATCTATCTATCTATCTATCTATCTATCTATCTATCTATCAATATTTGTCTGTGTCAGTCTATTATCACATATTTCAGCATCTATTATATATGTCTATCTATCTATCTATCTATCTATCTATCTATCTATCTATCTATCTATCTATCTATCTATCTATCTATCTATCTATCTATCTATCTATCTATCTATCTATCTATCTATCTATCTATCTATCTTTACTATTACCAGATAAATGAACTATTTATTAAGAATTGAATCAACTTGTGGTGAAAATGTAGTACCATTATTATTAATATTATTATTATTATTATTATTATTATTATTATTATTATTATTATTATTATTATTATTATTATATAAATATTATAGTCACCAACTCCGACAGGCTAAATCAATAGTAATCAAATATATTAAATAAAAAATAAAACAATTTCCTGAATCTAAGATGATTTCGGGGGGAAATGAAAAATAGAAACTAAGTTAAGATCATTAAATAATCCGGGGAAAAGTAGAAGAAATCGAGCACTTCCTTGCTAGGTAACCCTACAGGGCTGAGTACTCCTCTATGGAGTGTAGCTTCCAGCATGATATGTTGTTTGTTTAACTGCATGGGCCCAAATCATTGGGATTCCAAATGTATTTGTGAATCGGACGAGTTAAGACAGGCAGTTAGGATTTCACTGCTCGGCTGCTGTAACTTTAGACAGAATACAAATTTTGGTGTAGAAATAAGAGGGAAGCAGCTACGTTATTTAACCACAGCGAGCAGTGGGGGCAGGGAAAGAAAACACATACAGAAAGAAAAGTTTCCCTTTCTCCCAAAAATAAAATAAAAAATAAATATATAATAATGATGATATTTAAACTAAAATCTGCTCCTGATACTATGATCACAACACCACTTCGTTTTTAGCGTGACAACTATAAATTAATACACTATGGAATCTAATTACTGTAGGTTAATCTGTGGGAGTAATATATCTGATAATATTAAAATCCTCGGGGCCAAACTTTGTGGGACAGATTACATGTTTAAAGACGCAAATTCAAGCGGCTCAGTGACTTTATTGTCACTGCGATCTGCCATTCATTTCTCTGTGTATATATTATGTATATATATATATATATATATATATATATATATATATATATATATATATATATATATATATATATATATATATATATAGTGCTATATTCTCTCACAGTAAAGACATTCACATATTTTGCACATCTTTCCTGTTGATTTAATAAGAATTCGCAGACATTCATCGCCTGAGGCTTTCACTGCAAAATTATTAGATCACAAGTTATGTGTATCTTTTTTAGTTATCAGATCTTAAAACAAAAAGTAATGTTCATCTATAATTGAAATGCTAATGTGACACCCTGTATACAGTTAAATGTTTAGTAAATTGATATTAATAGTAATAACAATATTATTATTATTATTATTGTTATTATTATTATTTAATCTGGGCATTTTAATAATTTGTGTATTACAATATAATAATTATATACTGCAGTCTCACAGCCACCTAACTTGCACCCCAGCTCCCCCTTAACTATGACTGGGAGGAATAGGGACATAAGGAGTAAAGTGTAGTCTTAGGGAAGGTTAGAGAAATATCTCCTAGGTCATTCTGTATTGATCTATCTCGATGGTCATCCTATAAACACACTTTATGTGTATAATGTAAAGACCTTGTGTAAAAATACTGTCAATGATCATATCGTGTTTAATTTGTGACTATATTAGATTATGATATGATACATAATGTGTGCTTGATTAAAAGTTGTCAGAGGGTGCTGTGAAGTGTATCAGTATGTGGCAACCTCGTGTAAGGTTCACTAAAATATAGCATACATCTTGGAGCCTTTTCCCTCCACATGATTCAAATAATTTGCATGCCTTTTTAATGGTGTGAATAACAATATACATGTGCTACTCTCAATTTCCTAGAAGCCAATGGCAGGTTAGGTCGCAACCCAATCTCTAGACAGAGGCATTTGTGATTTAAACCCCCTCTGCATTGTGTTCAATGGTCAGAGTCCCTCTGTAGTCTCCCTGGGCCTTCTCTAAGCCCAGCTCTAGTAGAGAGAGGAGGATAAGAGTTTGCTTGGCTGATTCTGAACAACCAATACTGACAAGATGATCTTTAAAAGAGCCACTTAAGACATTTGCTGAGACTAAAGAAAAACATATAGTCCTCCAAGGGAGAATATATTAGAGTCCAGGACTTCTATTGTTGATGAGTGAACATCAGATGTTGCTCTTATGTGTAGCAGGAGCTATGGAGTCATTAGTAGGCCTTTGCTGAATCATCATCATGCAATGTACGTATATTTCAGCCCCATTGTGTTATTGTATAGTTGTATTTTTATTATGAGTTAATTGCTATGAACAAGGGGTGGAGGTGGGGGGACCTCCACAAATTTGTGACAGGCCTTCAAGCCAGCCCAAGCCAACCACCACAAGTCTTCTTAATGATATAATGACATTGTTTATCACACTTTCTTGCAGATGCCTGTGGTCTGTCTGATGTAGCTCATGTGGAAAGTTTGCAGGAGAAGTCCCAATGTGCATTGGAAGAATATGTTAGAAGCCAGTACCCCAACCAGCCTACAAGATTTGGCAAACTCTTACTCCGTCTACCCTCCCTCCGCACTGTGTCCTCATCTGTCATAGAGCAATTGTTTTTCGTCCGTTTGGTAGGTAAAACCCCTATAGAAACGCTCATTAGGGATATGTTACTCTCTGGAAGCAGTTTCAATTGGCCCTATATGTCCATTCAATAAAATACAAAGTATTGATGGGGGGGAATGGAGGGCAAACTAAAAAAATAAAAAGACTCTGGGGTATGTTGGCTTAATATTCCTTCTGCTAAGGCTGTTACAAGTTTACTTAAAGAAGAGGGAAGAATTTATTGGACTGTGAATTAAAAAAAAACTAAACATAAAAAGACTATTGATGAACTCTTATCAGAATGCATTTAAACCTGTCTCGTTCAGAACAACTTGCTACGTATCTTTTTTTTTTTTTTTTTTTTTTTACAGAAAAAAAATCTGGAAAAAATCAACAGGGAATTCTAGTCTTTTTTGTAACCTTTAAAAATATCGCTAAAAAAAGTGCATTTATGGAAATGTGGAGAAAATTAGCAGAAAGAAAGTTTTTTTTTATTCCAAATTCTAAATTGTCCTGTGTCTATGTATAATAGCTGTTTTATTTCCTTTTTTTTCCTTTTTTTTTTTTTTTGTATTTTCCTGGTTCCAAACCAGTTTATTCTGTTGTTCTATAATATTATTTTTTTTATAAATATATTCTTGACTTAAAAGAAAAAAAAACTGTATCCTTAAAAGTATATGTTCTGTAAGAATTAAAACAGAGTCTACAAAATATCATAGGAAATAAAATGGAACTTAAAACATTGACACTAGAACTTAAGTTGGAAGCGCACTTATGAGTGATGAGCCTAATTTAATTAATATTGAGTCCTGTAATTATTGACACAGTTGAACCACGTTTCTTCATTACACAAGACAGATTTTTTTTTTAAATATTATTATAATTATTATTATTTTATTTTCCTAAATAAGACAAACTGTGGGGTTGAAGTGTAGGGGATTCTGTGTCTTAGACACAGGAGCGCTTTAGACAAGGACAATTAATGTTCCATACAGTATTCTTCATTCTGTTCTGAAGCTCCTATATTACTGTTTGTATATTTGAAAATCCCTTTGTATTATAATTGTTGATATTTCCATTTTTTTAAAGAGACAAAAATACAATTGAAATCAGCATGACAAATAACACTGTTGGCACTTATACATAATGTGATTGATTCGGTAACTAGATTTTACAGTTTTGTGTTACAAAAAAAAACTGAAGGTTTTCATTTTTGTTTTTTTTTTGTTTGTTTTTTTAAGTGCAACTTTTTTTCTGTATACTGTAAAAGTTATAATAACTGAACTGTTTGGTCGAGTCTTTGTGTGTTATATTTCAAGAAAAAAAATTTAAAGTATTCAGAAATTAAAATATTATTTGATATCTGAAAACTCCTTGGCTGTGACAAGTGTCTTTTAAAAACAAAAAAAAACAAGAATGATCTGATCCATATTCCATGTGTTTCTTTTTTTTTTTTTATGAACCCCCTTCATGATATAGGGGGTCTGGCTGCAGAAGGGGTTAATTTAATTTGCTTTTCCTCCCGATCCCCCCACCCCTATTATGTTTGCAGTGTATTTGCATGCCTAATTCGGCAGGAAACGCTTAAACCAATGGTTTATCTATGGTTTAAGAGGTACTGGACATTATTATTACAACCCTTTCCTTGTAACCTAATCCACTATTTCATTAAAAATGGATTTCCTAGGCCAATACTTCTAAGTGCCTGTATTTTAGCGAACTTATTATATTGTTAAACTTATCCAAAAATCTTCTGCATCTATTTTATGAACATGAGAAATAAGAGGACTATTTTGTAAATATATGGTATACACGCACAGGATATTTGGGGCAAGCCAGTGGCACATTTGTATATACAGGTCAGTTGCTTTTTTTATTGGAATTTCTGAATTTTCTTTTCTTGGTTGCTCAATAATATTTTGTGGTATGCGTTGTTGAGAGAAGCATCACTGGGGTGACTTAGCTAGAGGGTCCCTGTACAGACTAAATAATGTACAATTTAGTATTAGTATTATTATTATTATTACACATCCATTGTTTTCTGAAGGGAATTTGAAGGGAATTAGGCCTTTATAATAGAACCAGAAAGTGTTAAATATATATGTAGGCATCCAAAAATTAATGTCATTTGTTAATATGGGGGTATATTTTGTACAAAAAAAATGGCCATATTTTAACATTATTTCAATGTCATTTTTAATTTATTGTCACTGCACGCCTGGACCATGATATGCTGTCTGATTGGGATTGATTAGAATAACATGTAGACAAATATAGGAGGACACATTAGGTTGGATGGATGCATAGAGCTGTATACATAACACAAGGAAATGAGTGAGCGCTGAGCACATTTGCAGAGTATTACTGACCTCTACTTTTTGGTTCCTCTATTGCAAGTCATTGCATTTGTGAGTGTATGAAGTTTTTGTATTACAAAAAAGAAAAAAAAATATCACAGGAAGTTGTTTTGTGTTTAGCTTGTTGTAAACCATGTGTTGTAAATTGTCTCATTGGTATTAAATTATAATTTATGAATTTCAAACTGAAAACAAGTTAGTCCCTCTCCTTATTGTATGCGCAGAATGCTGCTAGCTTTGATTATGATGATGATGATGATGATGATGATGATAATGATGATGATGATGATGATGATGATGGTGGTGGTGGTGACATAGGAAACCTATGTATGTGTGGATGTAGAATTAGGTTTAAGTTTATTATTTATACTATAAGTTTTCTTTTTCGTGCTGAGTTGGAACAAAAGATCTTGCTAGGACAAAAGGGAGTGGTGATTTAAGAGCAAGTTCTGGGAGATCTTAACCTCTTCTTTGCTGAAAGGCTGCATTGCCCTGGTTAAATCAATATAAAGGGTACCAGGAATGTAAGGGTTAACTGTATTTCTGTTAAAGATGGCAACACTATAAGTGTCTTTCTTTTCTCCTGGCTGCTCTGCTTTATTTCTTCCCAATGCTGGTGTGTGTTAGCCAAACACGATCTCAGACAATAAAACCTACAGTGGAGATCTTTGATCAACACCATCTTTATAGCACATCTGAAACATGCAATAGAGGGAGGGGTGGCGGTGGTTGGTAAGGGAGGGGGCCACAGGCCATTAGGACTGATCCACGGTGTTCCAAAAGAAAAACTGGCTATGCGATCTGCTGTGTAAAAGAGTGTATTGTCCCTCTCAATGAGGATCTGTAGGTTGCAGATGATCCCAGATCACACACGGAGCCTCCTCACTTCAGTTCTGTTTACTTTAAGTGGAATTTTAGGGGGTGTCTTAGCGTGTGAAAGTATGTCTTTAGCTTGTTGGTGACTTGTGTGTCCTATTAGCTGAGGCAACATGGCGTCTTTCAATGCAGAGCAAGCTTTCTGTACAAAGCAGAGACTCTGTCTAGTAATACAAAACACATTGAGACAAGACAAGCAGGGAGACCCTGGTTCCCTCATCCATCCATGAGCAGCAGGCAGCCCCTATGTAACTGCTCTTCCTCCATCACTTTACTAAAGACAACAGAAAGACCCCCAGAACAACAAGGCAAGAGTTTATTTCTTAAACTCAAGACCCTCATGTTGAGAGTGAATGCAAATTAACCCCTTATGCCTTGTGGGGCTGTGAAGTCCATATACTCTCTCCTACACATTCATTGAATCCAAAACGCCAAAAGTTGTAGACCTCAGTGATACAGTCAGTGAACCGTGTGAGTGTGTGTTGTGCACACATCTCTCCATACATTACAGTAAACCTTTAACCTATTAGATGCCTGGACATATGGAATTGTAGATTTAGCTTCTTTAGTGTCAAGGCTCTGATATAGTCATAGCTGTGCCGCTGAAACATTAGGTCACAAATGTAATTCAAATCTTTGGCTGTCGTTATTGTGAGTTGTGTCTATAATTGACAAATAAGGGCTAGCATGTAGATGCAAGCTGAAATATAACCCTAACCACATGAAAATCCTTGTCTTGTCGTACATGGGCAGTGTGGTAGTGCTGAAATCTAAAGTGTAAATGCAAAGGGTTAATCTGAGAAACCCAAGTCCTGGTAAATTGTCAGCAGATACCGTGAACTACTATCTGTCAGGCAATTAGACACTTGTGCAAAACATTATGCAAACCCCATACCTGTTGGAAGAGTTATAAATACTATCGTGTCTAAGATAACACCATGATAACAGCCCAAGTAGTCCCTTCTTTTTACAGTTCAATTAAAACAGATGACTGTGACATTATTACATTGTAAAATACTGAGTTATCTGGAAAACGATATTGTGATGATAAAATGTAATGTAGCCATTTAGTAACAAGAAACCCAGAGGATACACTGTTGGTGCTTTCATTGTCAATTTTAATTTAAAGGGATACACACATCTAATTTGAAAAGAATGTGCTAGAGAGAGACGGGAGATACATGGGGTATTCATTAGCTCCTCAAACAGGCCTGCTTTCCTTGGGTTTCAGATGGTTAATAACAATAGCAGGATCTAGCCTTATTTCCCTGTAATGTACATATTATCGGAATCCTAGTATTGATAATATAGTTGTGATGGAAAGCTTTGTGGTCATGCAGCCCCTCTAGAAGACTGTTTCCCCAGCCAGCAGAGACAGAGAGGAGGGGAGCGGGGATCAGACTTGCGCTGCGCTGATCTCACTTGACAGAGCGTGTGTTCAGGCAGGACTGGATAATTTGTAACCCTGCTCCTTTATTAGGGATGGACAGCGAACTAATGAGCTCTTCCCCAGCACCAGGTCAACAGCGTTTATATACTTCTCAAAAACTTTCCTACGTTCCTTAGAAAAAGACGTTATATCAAATCCATCCCTGATCCCTGTGCGAGTGATTAGAAGATCACTGATCAGCATTGATCATATCATTTATATCATGTATAGACAAATCACAGTTGTTAGATTCACTCTGGATGAGTATTAGATCTCATTGTCTCCCTAAAGATCTGTATGAAGAGAGGACTCAATCCGGAGATTATATTATGTAGACTCACTGTAACGTCCTATAATATAATCTCGTATTTATGGCTGTGATATATGGATCTATTCATAATCTATCTATCTATCTATCTATCTATCTATCTATCTATCTATCTATCTATCTATCTATCTATCTATCTATCTATCTATCTATCTATCTATCTATCTATCTATCTATCTATCTATCTATCTATCTATCTATCTATCTATCTATCTATCTATCTATCTATCTATCTATCTATCTATCTATCTATATCTATCCCATAGATTCTCGTTTTTTTGTGTTTTTTTTAAGAAGCCCTCTCTAGGCCTTTGAATATATTTTAGAATGTTGACCATAAATCACGTTGGATAACCTAACGTACGTGTATGTGTATAGTAGCCTTCTTTTTTTAATCCATCGATAAATTACTACATATTATTATGTTAATTTAATTACTACAGTATGTTCAGACATGACAATATCCAGAGTCTGCAAGGTGTCAACTCTTCATCCAACATTTTAGGCCTATGGAGATATTTTTGAGTTTTATTTCTTTTTTTTTTTGTCAGCCACCTTAACGTTGTGGGGAACAAGACCAAGTGTATGAGAGGGGGTAACAATAGATAAAGCGGGCAGTGGGGTCAAGGGGAGAGGACCTTTGTCCAGGCCTTATGTATCCAGTACATTGTCTATTCCAGCTCTCCCTTGTATGGTTTTTCTCCTTCCTCTCTTCTCCCTCTCTCCCTTCCCTTCCAGTAAATTGGTCGGTAACGTGTGTCTTTATGTTCTGCCTATAACTAGGATGTAATCAGGCGCCACATGTCTCTCTCTAAAAGCATTTAATAAATGTCTATTAAAGCGCTACGAATGTAAGATAAATTTAGTAGCCTTGCTTCCTCCCTGTATCCGAACATTAATGATGGATTTACCTACAGGGATTCTCTTCCAGCACAGCCAGGGGTTTACTCTACACTCTATCCACCCAAATACAATTATTTACACTGCAGCATGTACTGTAGTATCCTCCAAATTCTCCTCTACCCCTCTCTGTACATTGCTCCATCATCTTGTATGGATGGATCCTAATAAAAGTGCAGGTTACTGCTCTACTGGGGGACAATGTTATTTTCCACAAGCTGCTCCAAGATATGTTTAATCCCATCCCCATAAAGTATCTTTATAGAGTTACAATTACCTCTCCCCTTCTATGCATTGTATTATGGAGGCTAGGCATCACTTAGCTTGGATTTCATTACAATTTTATTATTTTACTGTTTATTAGGCAAGAACTAATACACTACTGACAAACTTTTCTGTTGGATCTGGTTATAACAGTAATATCGCAAACGTTGACAGTGGAGATGCTGATGAATGAAACGTAACAAGACAGTGAAATGTTCTATGTGTATAGAAGGAGACACTTATTTTCTCTATAGACGTATAACAGATCTGTAACGTAAATAGAAGTGAGGGAATTTATTACCGAAGGCACCTGTGATTCTCTAATAGTCTTAATGCATAATTATTGAAGCAATTGTAATATACTATAGTGAATGCAAAAATATAAAATATATAAATATAATATTTGGGTATATATATTTATATAGTTGTATAGTGTTATAGATAGTTATTTATAGGCATTGCTAACAGCAATGCAAGAATGTGAAAGAACTAAGCTAAAGACAATTTTTTCACCCATCATTAATTTTTATGTTATTCACAACATAATTAGTATTATCTGTAACTTCACGGTGAAGTTATGTATGTGTGCATATATATATATATATATATATATATATATATATATATATATATATATATGTGTGTATACATATATGTGTGTGTGTGTGTGTGTGTGTGTGTGTGTGTGTGTGTTAGTATAGTTGTCGTACCCCCCACTGTCCTTTTGTACAGTGCTTTAATTACATTTCCAGATTTCATTGAGATGTCTCCTTACTTTAGCTGTCAGTTATCTTTGTCCCCTGTAAATGTAGGGCTATAAAATGTACCTATTGCTCTCAGCATGCATCCCTCTCTTTAAATGTTAGAAAATTGTGCCATCTACCAGTTATACCAAGTACTGACACATTGTAAGACCTCCAAAGACCTTAGCCTGACTTCAATGCAGCCATGTCACAGGCAGACCTCAAAGAGGGGCTTATTACAGCCAGTCATCAAGCTGCACCCCAAATACTTATACAAAGGTGGCACTGAACCCGCTGGCTGCCCACTGGATAACACAATTAATATTGTTGCTACTGCTTCTTATAAATACTACGACTACTATTATTATTATTACTACTACTACTAATAATACTAATAATGATGATGATAATAATAATAATAATAATAATAATAATAATAATAATAATAATAATAATAATATTAATAATAACGACATCCAGAAAAAAAAAATCTCTGTATAGTAAGTAATAGGCAGCACAGGGATCCCCTTAATCTACCTAGTTTTATGCGGGATTTTTTTCTATATAATTGTTTCTTTTTCTTTAATTTATTTTAAATACCATTATTTTTTCGCTGCCTACAATGAAGCATCACTCTGAGTTAATAAAATATGATCTACAAATATACATCTATCTATGCAAAGATCAATCATTTTATTACTGCCATAATCAGAACAGAGCATTTCTTGCAGAATACAGGTAAATACTGTAATATTGGCTGCAGCAGATAAGGCTGATGGTCATATGAGTGTGACTGTATATATACTGTACGCTTGGAGGTCATTTCATAGATTTCACCTGGCTTTCCAAACAAAGAGCAATCATAGCAGTTCATCTGTAATTTTACTAAGAACCATGGCTTATGTTATTGTACTACATGTTGTTATAATGGCCATTTTTACAATTAATAACGATGATCATAATAATAATAATAATAATATATGATAATACGTTTAGATTTTGTACGAGTTTAAGGCAAGGAAGCCTATATTTATTATATAAATGTATAGAATTTCTTAATATCTGCTAAATATGCCTTTTGTGTGATATAAAGGGTATTTGTGATTTTTCATTATGTTCATCTAATTTTTTTTGGAGGAGACAATTGGTTTAAAAAAAACGTAGACTTCCGACCATTAACCTGCTCCCTGCCAAGAGGGTGCAGTGCTGCTAATAAGGAAAAGGTTAACCCCTGAGTCTATGGCTTGCCTTTATTTTATGTATTATTGGAGGACTGCTTGGTCTGGAACGATTACCTCCTATGTGGGCAAAATAATTGAGGAGCTATGTGAGCCGCCTCTGGGTCAGCCATTGATCTGTGTAGACTACAGTAAAGCAATGGGTTAATGTAGCCTTATTAGCATGTATACAACACTACTGTGTCCCCTCTGTCTCCTTCAGCCTTCTGTTTGTTCTTCCATCACCATGTATTACAGTCACAAACCTGCAAACTATTTGCTCTGTTTCCCAAGACTCCATTACAAGTGTCCAGCAGGATTATTTCCAATATCTTCCCCTATTGCAGCATTTTTAGATTGTGTGTGTGTGTGGGGGGGGGGGGGGGGGGGGTAAACCCAGCTCACTGTGCTTTCTTTCACTCTCTTTACCCCCTTAATCTTTTCTGTATTTTTGGTGTCTTATTCAGCTTGATGCTATAGAACAAGGATGGTCCAGCTAGGCAGAAAATAGAGGGAGAAATCCTCCAACTACCTACAAAGGGACCCAGGGCTTTGTAAAGGCAGAAAGAAACAGAAATGAAAAGAAAATTGCAGCAGGCCAGCCTGAGATGTGTGAGTGTGTGTTGTGTGGATGTATATCTGTGTGTATCTTAAGGATGGCAAGCAGCAGGCTTTGTCCAGGGCTTATTGACCATGCCAGTCACGATGTGGGGGACTCTGGGTTAACCTCTTACACCAGGAGAAACCTTTTCATTTACAAACCGATAAATCTCAAACTCTGAGCACCTTTTGTGCTACAATGAGCGTGCCTGCTACCATTGCAAGGCTGGTTCTTCTACCTAAATGGAAAGTTCTGCAGACTTTATCAGTAGAAAGTTCCATAGCCAACAAAGAACTATTTTGAGATCCAACTATCTATCTATCTATCTATCTATCTATCTATCTATCTATCTATCTATCTATCTATCTATCTATCTATCTATCTATCTATCTATCTATCTATCTATCTATCTATCTATCTATCTATCTATCTATCTATCATCTATCTATCTCTCTCTCTCTCTCTATCTATTATATATATATATATATATATATATATATATATATATATATATATATATATATATATATATATATATATATATATATATATATATATATATTAGTCAATCTATAGTCAGTTTGCCTAGCTGCTTGTATACATCCTCACATTATGTTATAGCAATCCCAAATATAGACACAGATCTCCATTAGCCTCTAGTGTTACTATTGGTATAATTAATGTCAGGTCATTATAGTCAAGCAGTTTCTATGTTCTCAGCCTCATGTTATTTAGTTTCCTTTCCCTCTCAGTTAAACAAATATACAGCTTCCATGTTATAATGGACGTAATTGATTGAAATCATTCCAGATCTTGCATAATTTCTAAAAGATCCCATCTATTTCCATTACAATGTGTTGTTTTTTTTTTCTTCTTCCTTCCTTCTGGAGTAAATGAAGCCTCTCCACAATTATTAACGACTATTATAAACGCTGATTATTCTTAACTAATAACAAAGTTGTAAATTGCCACCTTTTCTCCGATATTTCTCGTGTGTCAGCGCTGGTGTGATGAATGTCTATTTCCTTGAAGGCATTGAGTGGTCAGTGTAAGTGATCTCCTATAGCCTGGGATGTGGCCCCTCCAATCCATAGACATATACTCTAGGATTGCTTCTGTACGCACAATGTCACACACAAATATATTTTGCCATTTTTATACACCATAACATTTCACTTTTTCTTTGCAGGGGAGCCAGATTATTTAGTTCACTATTTATATAAATTTACACTGTACGACTTTATTTTTGGCGCAACATTTTTTTTGGGTGCAATATGTTAAATGATTAATTATAGAATGGCTGGCATTAATAATTTATAATTGATTCATTAATGAACGCTTTATGTGCGCGGACACACACTATTTTATACAGTCTGGTTGGAGTGCACATATAAAGACTCATTGATAAATCGTCTATTCTGACATGTTTAAAACCTACTTCATCAATATGGGAAATATTGTGCCTTATCAGAGGCAGTTACATTAATATGACTGCACACAGGGAGAGAGGTGTCAGCAGGTTAAGCATGTTAGCAGGTGTGTCAGTGCCTGCAATGATCACATGATAAATATAATTTCTATGGTATGTGATATAAACTGTATTATATTACGGATCAGAGCACACTCGCCTTTATTTTCCCGAAATAGTCATGACTAGGACATTAGTAGTGATCGTTCACTTGTGTGTTACTGTTCTGCCTATATGTGTGTGTAGTATTTTATATCATGACCGCTCAAGGTGACTTCAAATATTAAAATGAAGAAGAGAACCGGGAGTCGTACCCCACTGCTGGGTGAGGGGGAGCATCCGTTCTGCAATAGTGCACAATATTCGGGGACATAGCATAACGTATATATATATATATATATATATACAAATACACACACACACACACACAGACGCCCACATGCACACACACACACACACACACACACACACACACACACACACACACACACACACACACACATATATAGAGCAGTGGTGGATACTTGGAATTTCCTATGATGATGAATGAGTTTCTGTGATATACAGAAATTTAATTGCACAAAATGGACTTGTTGATTAATATCTACACGGTTTTTAGCGAAATATTACTTTCTCTCTTAATATTTTATGGCGCTGAAAATAAAATGTATATAGAATTGTGTCTTTAATTGAATTTCTGGCAGCTGCTTGGAATTTGCAAAGCTAGCAAATGAATGCCAGCTAATGAAAGTGACTCTGGTGAATGTGTTACATGGCTGTGTCTCCAATTCAGAATAAAATATCTGAAAATAATACACCGGGCAGTGGGGAGAAGCGTCCTTGGAGCTCAGGATAATATTCCTACTATGGTCTCCTTAATGTTGATTTCTAGAAATACAATCTAATGTATCTTTCTTCTATAAAATTATATTATATGCAAGGTCTCAGTTATGTTAGGGATTCATTTGGAATAATGGTCGCTCATTGATTATCTCTACAAAAGGCATTTCATGTGGTGTCTCTAAAGGCCTTGTACGTGTACGGATTGTGCGATATTTTTTAAAATGATCTTGATAAACTTGACATATAGCACCTATCGAGAATTAAAAAAAAACAAAAAAAAAAATATTACACTCCACCAAGGAACAATGAGTATTGAGCTATATACTAACATGTCGCTATTATTATTATTATTATTATTATTATTATTATTATTATTATTATTATTATTATCTAACATGGAAATTGACAAAACATAAATGATAACAAATAACACATTAATAAAATATGAAATCGATTGATAAAATATGTATGTAACACTTTAAGAGTGTGCATGCAATTTAACCACTTAATGTGTTCGGGGGACAATAAAAGAACAGCAGAACTGAACAATGAACTCCTTGCAAATATCACAGATTCCACCCTGATCGCTTGAAATGGACATGTTTGCGGTATATAGAGATCTGAAAGTAACAGTCCGTGCACTGAAAAAAGGGGCAGGGAATGGACTGATTTATATGCTTATATACTTATGTCCACCTATAACTGTAAGATTGCACTACAGTAATTCCCAGATAATCAATATATAAGCAATTCTACCTCGTGTGCTATAAATCAGACGTACAACCACTATTTCAACAGTCTTTATGCTTTACGTCAAGGAATACATATATATATATATATATATATATATATATATATATATATATATATATATATATATATATACATATATATATATATATATATATATATATATATATATATATATATATATATATATATATATATATATATATTTATTTGAAGAATATATATGACGAATATTATTTCCACATGATGATGAACATTTCATTGTCACTTGATTGTTTCCAAATATTTATTATTATTATTTTTCCCATTCAGGAAATAAATGACACCTCAATCGAGCTCCTTAATAAACTTTATTTTTTAAGAAACCTAAATGAGTGTGTTTTCATTGGTGTGATGTGACGGCTGCTGCTGCTGCTGCTGCATTGTGTGCATGCTTAGTGTAATGATATAATATCTATAGGCTCTGTGGTGTGTTAATGTGTTGGAAGAGTCTGTCTTGTGTTTCTTCTTCAAACCTTGAGTCATTAGCAATCCCCTCTGGCTACATGTTTTGCATGAGAGAAACATTATGACATAGTTGTAATACAAACCCAACCTATTTGCTCTGCATCTCTTCCTGCGAATGTAGTGGGGATCCCAATATACAACTTCCTACGCAAGAAAAAGAACCTGCCAAATCTCAGATATTCACTGGATGCGCATAAGAAAAGTCAGAAGAGTGCAACGAAGTGTAGCCTTTACTGGATTTCATGTACCTCTGAGATTATTAGGGAAATTGGGAAACCAAGGACGCAGAGGTTGTGTCACAATACATATAAGGGCAGGTTCAGACGTGGCGGAGTTTTTCCGCTGCAAATGTTGGTGCAGATTTGGGGCAATTACGCAACGAATCTGCACCAACATTTGCATATTGACAGGTAATTCAGACGTTACAGAAAACACAGCAGATTTACCATAGATTTCAGTTTTTGCATTGCAAAGGCTGAAATCCGCAGTGAAATTCCGCTTCTTCTCCGCAACAGACAGTGCGTGCTGCGGAGGAAAAAATCCGCACCGCAGCCTACGATCCGCAGCGGAGTTCCACAGCAATTCCTCCACGTCTGAACCTGCCCTAATACACATTCTATTACTTATTGATAAACAAAAGGTAGATGATAGATAGATAGATAGATAGATAGATAGATAGATAGATAGATAGATAGATAGATAGATAGATAGATAGATAGATAGATAGATAGATAGATAGATGATAGATGATAGATAGATAGATAGATAGATAGATAGATAGATAGATAGATAGATAGATAGATAGATAGATAGATAGATAATGGATAGGGTAGATGACAGATAGATAGATAGATAGATAGATAGATAGATAGATAGATAGATAGATAGATAGATAGATAGATAGATAGATAGATAGAAACATAGAGAGATAGATAGATAGATAGATAGATAGATAGATAGATAGATAGATAGATAGATAGATAGATAGATAGATAGATAGATAGATAGATAGATAGATAGATAGATGGATGGATGGATAGATAGATGATAGATAGATAGATAGATAGATAGATAGATAGATAGATAGATAGATAGATAGATAGATAGATAGATAGATAGATAGATAAATAGATAGATAATTTAAAAGTAGAACGATGGACAGCTAGATTAATTCCAAACTCATTAGCGTAATTTATCTCAAAATTTATATTAACATTTCAGTGTTTAAAAACCATAAGACGTGATGATATTACATGATTTCCATCCTAGCTGCCACCTATATAGGACTGGATTTATAATAGAGGACGGGATGTATCTAGCTATGAAGATGACATGGTGTCATTATTCCATCCCACTCTCCACGAAGATCGGCCTGGATATCAGTGCCTTTCAGATCTGCATCGATTTCTCCCTGTACAATAATTCAGTTATTATCTGGTAGAAAAGTCATTGCTTCCTGTATATCGTTAGAATTATCATCAGCCGATAATCATTGCATCAGGATTCTTTTCACCGCATTAGAACTTGCATCTCACAACCGGTGAAGTCTCTGTGTGCACTGTTATCAGGAGGAGAATGCTGTGTAATGTAATGGCTACTACTCCTCATTGTCCAGTCCAGCGGCTTCATCGTGAAAATTGTGCATATTTCACAAGTGTTCTATGGATTGATCTTTCCTGATCATTTTCTTTTCCCTGTTGCTATTATTCATTCGGCAGCAAGGTGGCGCTGTGACGTCTACATCATCCCGCAGTGTCGCCTTTTCTGCAAATAGAAGTTCAAATATTCCTAAAAAAAAAAGAACTTTCTATAGTGAGGAATGCAGGAGTATATCTATATCTTTTCAAGAAATAACGCAGAACGTTAAATGTTAATAGCAACCATGTCAATTACAAAAATATTAAATAGTAATAATTATAAAGTAATAGCAGTAAAGTAATGAACACTATCATCTATCATCTATCTATCTATCATCTATCTATCTATCTATCTATCTATCTATCTATCTATCTATCTATCTATCTATCTATCTATCTATCTATCTATCTATCTATCTATCTATCTATCTATCATCTATCTATCTATCTATCTATCTATCTATCTATCTATCTATCTATCTATCTATCTATCTATCTATCTATCTATCTATCTATCTATCTATCTATCTATCTATCTATCTATCTATCTAATCTATCTTCTCTTGTTTTTTTTTTTTTTTTTCCTTCTAAATCTAAATTGATACATAACGGGGATATTTGACTCGTATAGGAGAACGGATCCTGTCTGAACGGGTACAAATTGCGCAAAATTAATAGGAGTCATGAAATAATTATTTCCTTTTTTGCTGTGTTTTT